>NW_028162783.1:0-157000 GCF_964263955.1 Coregonus lavaretus
GAGTCATGTTCAGTGGGGTGATGAAGGTCTTCATGAGTCATGTTCAGTGGGGTGATGAAGACCTTCATGAGTCATGTTCAGTGGGGTGATGAAGGTCTTCATGAGTCATGTTTGGTGGGGTGATGAAGGTCTTCATGAGTCATGTTCAGTGGGGTGATGAAGGTCTTCATGAGTCATGTTCAGTGGGGTGATGAAGGTATTCATGAGTCATGTTCAGTGGGGTGATGAAGGTCTTCATGAGTCATGTTCAGTGGGGTGATGAAAGTCTTCATGAGTCATGTTCAGTGGTGTGTATTGCTACAGAACATTCAGACAGAAACCCAGTGCCTTGCAAAAGTATCTGCATCACATTTTATTGTGTTACAAAGCGGGATTAAAGGGGATTTAATTGTAATTTTTTGTCAACAATCTACACAAAATACTCAAATGTCAAAGTGGAAGAATATTTATATATATATATTTAGATTGATAGAAATGAAATAGCTCCCTGAGTCAATACATGTTAGAAACACCTTGGCAGCCATTACAGCTGGGAGTCTTCTTGTCTAAGTCTCTAAGAGCTTTACACACCTGGATTGTACAATATTAGCCCATTATTCTTTTCATAATTCTTCAAGCTCTGTCAAGCTGTTGGGGATCGTGGCTAGACTGCAGTTTTCAAGTCTTGCCATAGATTTTCAAGCAGATTCAAGTCAAAACTGTAACTTGGCCACTCAGGAACATTCACTGTCTTCTTGGTAAGCAACTCCATTGTAGATGTGGCCTTGTGTTGTAGGTTATTGTCCTGCTGAAAGGTGAATTCCTCTCCCAGTGTCTGGTGAAAAGTAGATTGAAGCAAGTTTTCCTCTTGAATTTAGTCTGTTCTTAGCTCCATCCCATTTATTTTTATCCTGAAAAACTCCTCAGTATTTGCCGATGTCAACCATACCCATAACATGATGCAGCCACCACCGTGCTTGAAAATAAGGAGGCAGTTACTCAGTGATGTGTTGTGTTGGATTTGCCCCAAACATGAGGCTTTGCATTTAGGCCAAAAAGTGTATTCCTTTGCCGTTTCCTTTTGCAGTATTACTTTAGTACCTTGTTGCATATAAGATGCATGTTTTGGAATATTTTTATTCTGTATATTTGTGTTATTTTAAGTCATTATTGTGGAGTCACTACAATGTTGTTGATCCATCCTTAGTTTTCTCCCATCACAGCCATTGAACTCAGTAGCTGTTTTAAAATCACCAATGAACTCATGGTGACATCACTAAGCAGTTTCCTTCCTGTCCTGCAGCTCAGTTCAGAAGGACGACTGCATCTTTGATGTGTCTGGGTGGTTTAATACATCACCCACAGGATAATTATTAACTTGACCATTCTTAAAGAGAGATTCAATGTCTGATTTGTTATTGTTACCCATCTACCAATCACTGCCCTTCTTTATGAGGCTTTCAAAAAATATATACTTGAATCTGTGCTTGAAATGCGATACTTGACTGAGGGACCTTCCAGATGTTGAATGTATGGGGGACAGGCCCACTTTGACATTAGAGGATTCTGAGTAGATTGTTGATAAAACATTAATCATCTATTTTCAATGACTTCTCAATAAACCTAATACGAAAATGTGTTATTTCAATTTTTTATTTGAAATTGACTGACTTTAATTGGAATTGACCACAACCCTGGAGTCGGCTCTATACAATAAATGACTATCAGAGGAATGATAACTGGAGAGACTGGAAGATGTAGAAACAGCTGCTGTTAACCCTAAAGCCATATTAATTTTATTGACCCCCCCTTCAGCATTAACAGTACCTGACATTCCTGCTGAGGAGTTTCTGAAGAAACACTGGGCTAAACTAATTCAGCGAACCAAAAACTCAATGCCAATAGCAGATGATCTGTGGTCAAAGAACATGATTGGTGAAGAAGAGCACTCCAGAATAACAGCTGAAACAACTGAACAGGACCGAATGAGAAAACTACTGAAAGCAGTCATCCCCAAAGGACCAGAAGTGACGGGAGCTTGTCTCAAAGCTCTCGTTGAACATGAAAACCATCTTGTTAAGGACTTGAGTGAATCTAGGTAAGACAGTTTTCATTGCTCCCTCCCTTGAATATGTGTAATGATTAAATATAGGTCAAATAAAAACACAGCTGCCCAGATCAGAGGAACTGTTTTTCCAGAATGGAAGCATGTTTTTGTGTTTCTGTCTGTAATAAATTACTGTTATCTTATTGTAGTTACATCATAGGACCATCATCACATCATTATCTCAGGTGGAACTCCCCCTTCTCCTCCATACTTTCTGATCTCTCTCTTCCCTTCTCCTCCATACTCTCTGATCTCTCTCTTCCCTTCTCCTCCATACTTTCTGATCTCTCTCTTCCCTTCTCCTCCATACTTTCTGATCTCTCTCTTCCCTTCTCCTTCATACTTTCTGATCTCTCTCTTCCCTTCTCCTCCATACTTTCTGATCTCTCTCTCTCCCCTTCTCCTCCATACTTTCTGATCTCTCTCTTCCCTTCTCCTCCATACTTTCTGATCTCTCTCTTCCCTTCTCCTCCATACTTTCTGATCTCTCTCTTCCCTTCTCCTCCATCCTCTTTCTTGTAGAACCTAATCTGAAGACGCTGAGGCCTGTCTCCTAGTCTGTGGACTAAGACACTTCTTCACCTAATCTGAAGACGCTGAGGCCTGTCTCCTAGTCTGTGGACTAAGACACTTCTTCACCTAATCTGAAGACGCTGAGGCCTGTCTCCTAGTCTGTGGACTAAGACACTTCTTCACCTAATCTGAAGACGCTGAGGCCTGTCTCCTAGTCTGTGGACTAAGACACTTCTTCACCTAATCTGAAGACGCTGAGGCCTGTCTCCTAGTCTGTGGACTAAGACACTTCTTCACCTAGGAATGTATTTTGTGTGTGTGTGTCTTTGTATATACTGTGTGTGAGTTGATCTCTGATTACTGTGATTAGTTCAATGTAACGTCATATACTATACATTATAATCAGTCTGTTTTGGGTTTGCAGAATCATTGTATATCATAGGTTTTCCATCCTATCATGTTACCACACAGATGTGACTGTCTAGCTCAGCGGTTCCCAAACTTTCCCATTCTGGAGACCATCAAATCACCGTCCAAAGCTCTTGAGGACCACCATTCACGGAGTCGCTGATTTTTTTCACATCAAATATATTGCCGGTCAAATTATATTAATAGATGTGAATGTAACAAAGCCTGTAAAGGTCTATTATTATTATTATTATTATTATTATAAACTAGTTGCATTGTGAAAAGGAATGTAAAATTGCTTATAATACCATTAATACTCCCAACTGTTATTATTTTTGAATAATAAAATACTACAATCTAAAAAGTAATTGAGGACCACCTGCACCACCCCCCAAGGACCACAGGTTGGGAACCACTGGTCTGGAGTCCTTCTGCCAAACCTGGTTGTTGTGTCACACTGCCCTCTCCTGGTAGCACTGCAAAACATCACCTCATTAAATACAAAAATGTAATTGCAGTTTTACTAGATAGAATCTTAACTTATAGGCTGAATACTTGTATTAAGTGTATGAAGACTTTAGATGAACCTATGGGTGTTGAATCCGCCCACTGTGTTGAAACAGGAAGTCCATTTATAATGAAGTAGAGGAACGGGTCCACCTCTTATTGTAGATCAATGGTGCCGCTACTTCGCTTCACCTCCGTTCCGCCAGTATGAATAAACAAGACCTAGAAAGGATAAGGTCGTGACCTCGGCGATTTTCCTTCAAAATAAAAGTCCCGCAATGATGATTGTGATTTTTTCTATACTGAAATTCGTTACATTTTATGAGGAAATGTTAGCAGACTTAGAATGTTGTTTAACAATATGAAAAAAGCAATAAAGTCAATCGCCTTAATAGCACAAATAATACTATAGCATTGACATTTGTTAACAGCATTGAAGTAATGATTACTAGACAGTTGTCATGGTAACAGCAGTAATACAAATAACATTTATGATGCTACTATTAATAATAATAGCAATAACACTATTAATAATAATACAATTATTATAATAATCAATTTTAGAAAACACTCTAAAATCCCATTGTTAATTAGATTAGATGAGTTTATTAGTCACATGGAGAGGGACGCAAAATCTTATGCTCCAACAGTGCAGGTCAAAATAAATCAAATCAAATCAAGAGAAGTGAATGAGACCGTTGAGGCCGTTGGGTGGTGGGGGCAGGGTAAGAGTCTGTTGGGTGGTGGGGGCAGGGTAAGAGTCCGTTGGTTGGTGGGGGCAGGGTAAGAGTCCGTTGGGTGGTGGGGGCAGGGTAAGAGTCCGTTGGGTGGTGGGGGCAGGGTAAGAGTCTGTTGGGTGGTGGGGGCAGGGTAAGATTCCGTTGGGTGGTGGGGGCAGGGTAAGAGTCTGTTGGGTGGTGGGGGCAGGGTAAGAGTCCGTTGGGTGGTGGTGGGGGCAGGGTAAGAGTATGTTGGGGGGTGGGGGCAGGGTAAGAGTCTGTTGGGTGGTGGTGGGGGCAGGGTAAGAGTCTGTTGGGTGGTGGGGGCAGGGTAAGAGTCCGTTGGGTGATGGTGAGGGCAGGGTAAGAGTCCGTTGGGTGGTGGTGGGGGCAGGGTAAGAGTCCGTTGGGTTGTGGTGGGGGCAGGGTAAGAGTCCGTTGGGTGGTGGTGGGGGCAGGGTAAGAGTCCGTTGGGTGGTGATGGGGGCAGGGTAAGAGTCTGTTGGTTGGTGGGGGCAGGGTAAGAGTCCGTTGGGGAATGTCACAGGGGGAGCAGCAGGGGGGGGAGTGATATGTGAATGAAACAGTAATAAAGCAGAATAATATGTAGATATTTACTCTGTAACAATGAGACATCTCCATTGGGGGGTGTGGCTAGGGTAAATGAGGAAGTGATCCATGGTGGCCATCAGTAACAACAAACCAGGTATGGTTTTATTTACTTTACATTTTTCACCCCTCTTATCATAGTTTTGTTTTTGTCCTGTTGTGTTCTAAAATACAATTCTGGTACAAACCTCCCAAAAATACTAATGTGTTGTTTGTTAAACTTTTATTTTCTAGTTTATTTTATGCACTTTGAGATTATTCTTGTTTTCAAAATAATGATTATTATTACTATTCATTACATCATACGTAGGCGCTAATCTGTACATAAACCATGCAAGGGATCATTTCCACGCAAAGTGTGAGATTTATCAATATAAATGTTAGTTTAAGAGTGTTCAGCCCCATGACCATGAGTACGATCAGTGCCAAGTGGTGGAATAAGGGAACTGCTTGTCAAGCGTAGAATGGGGAAAGGGAGATACATAGTAGGTTGTACAACTGAATGAATGAATTCAAATGAAATGTGTCTTCCGTATTTAACCCCTCTGAATCAGAGAGGTGCTGGGTCTGCCTTAATCGACATCCACGTCATCGGCGCCCGGGGAACAGTGGGTTAACTGTTCAGGGGCAGAACGACAGATTTTTCCTTGGTCAGTTTGGGGATTCGATCCAACAACCTTTCGGTTACTGGCCCAACGCTCCTACCCGCCAGGCGACCTGCCGCCCCAAAATATACTGTATGACGAAAATGTGTGAAATTGTGAGAGTAATAATGACATTTTTTTATTTAATTATATTGACATTGTGAATTCATGCAACATGTCTTGACAGGCTATATATTTTGACCACATCAGTGCATTTGTAACGATAATAATCCATATAAAGTACAGTCATTTGTTAAATTAGAGGTACGTGTGAAAGTGAAACTATTGTGTAAATCCTATAAAAGACTGAGATAATGGAAATCCAATGAGAGATGGCTGATCTTGCTCTGTTGGAAGATCTGGCACCGCTGCATTTCACAGAGAGCACGTTTTTAGAGACGTGGCAATTTTTTGCAGAAAGTACAGATTGGCTCATCAGATATCGTTTCCCAAAACCAATCTTATAGGATCATTGAGAGAATTTAAGACCTACTTTAGAAAGGCAAACCCATGCCATTCGGGTGCACGTCAAAGTGTTATCCATCCTCGAGTTTTTTGCATCTCACATCCCTCGATGAGCCAATGTTTTGGATGCAATTGTAGTGTATTAAGATTATGTCTTTGTTAATGTTTTTTAAGTGGAACTGAAAGGATGTTTATTTTAGTTCAAAAGTAGCCATTTGTAGGGTGACGCCCCAGGGGAGACAGGTGATTGGACAGCAGAGGGAGCAACCCATATTTTTGCATTCTTTATAAGTATAAGCTGGAGGCAGAGGGGGTTAGAACAGAACAGACAGATTATCTTTGGACACTGTTCTCCAGCCCTGCAGGGTCTGTAAACTTATGCTGACATCTTGTGATATAAATAAAACTTATGATCAAGGTTCAGTATGAGCGGACTCCTTTGTTTGACAGCAATAATTACCAGCATCGACAAGAGACGACACAATCATCAGCAAAACGTACTGTAACATACAATTTCCACCATCGCGCAACAGGTTAAGAGGGGTTTCTTTGCCATCAATGGGTTCCCAAATACGAACGGAGAAATAGACGGCCCCCACATCGCCATAAAAGCACCATCCCAAAACGAGTTCAACTAGGCTATGTGAACAGAGAAGGCTTCTACTCTTAATGAGCAGGTGATAGGTGATATGTGCAAAAGACGCTACTGAATGTCGTGGCCAGGTGGAAAGCACGACTTGTTCATTCAGCAGAACCTTTTGGTTGTATTAAATATCTGACACTAGCACCTCTATTTTGGTCTAGGAAAAGTTTTTTCGTAGCTTTTGTTGTTTCATTTCATTGTACGGCTTTGTACATTCCCCACGGACTTTAAAGGGATGATTTTGACCATATCTGGTTAATTAGGGGCGTTTCTAAATGCTAAATAGCCAAAGTAATATACAAGAACTGAGGCTGAGAACAACTGGTATTTATCAATGTTCTGAGTGTTCTAAATGTTCTAATTGTTCTGAGTGTTCTAAATGTTCTGAGTGTTCTAAATGTTCTAATTGTTCTGAGTGTTCTAAATGTTCTGAGTGTTCTAAATGTTCTAATTGTTCTGAGTGTTCTAAATGTTCTGAGTGTTCTAAATGTTCTGAGTGTTCTAAATGTTCTAATTGTTCTGAGTGTTCTAAATGTTCTGAGTGTTCTAAATGTTCTAAATGTTCTGAGTGTTCTAAATGTTCTAATTGTTCTGAGTGTTCTAAATGTTCTGAGTGTTCTAAATGTTCTGAGTGTTCTAAATGTTCTAATTGTTCTGAGTGTTCTAAATGTTCTGAATATTCTAAATGTTCTGAGTGTTCTGAGTGTTCTAAATGTTCAGAGTGTTCTAAATGTTCTGAGTGTTCTGAGTGTTCTAAATGTTCTAATTGTTCTGAGTGTTCTAAATGTTCTGAGTGTTCTAAATGTTCTAATTGTTCTGAGTGTTCTAAATGTTCTGAGTGTTATAAATGTTCTAATTGTTCTGAGTGTTCTAAATGTTCTAATTGTTCTGAGTGTTCTAAATGTTCTGAGTGTTCTAAATGTTCTGAGTGTTCTAAATGTTCTAATTGTTTTGAGTGTTCTAAATGTTCTAATTGTTTTGAGTGTTCTAAATGTTCTGAGTGTTCTAAATGTTCTAAATGTTTAGAGTTCTAAATGTTCTGAGTGTTCTAAATGTTCTGAGTGTTCTAAATGTTCTAATTGTTTTGAGTGTTCTAAATGTTCTGAGTGTTCTAAATGTTCTAATTGTTCTGAGTGTTCTGAGTGTTCTAATTGTTCTGAGTGTTCTAAATGTTCTAATTGTTCTGAGTGTTCTAAATGTTCTGAGTGTTCTAATAGTTCTGAGTGTTCTAAATATTCTAATTGTTCTGAGTGTTCTAAATTTTCTGAGTGTTCTAAATGTTCTGAGTGTTCTAAATGTTCTAATTGTTCTGAGTGTTCTAAATGTTCTGAGTGTTCTAAATGTTCTAATTGTTCTGAGTGTTCTAAATGTTCTAATTGTTCTGAGTGTTCTAAATGTTCTGAGTGTTCTAAATGTTCTGAGTGTTCTAAATGTTCTAATTGTTTTGAGTGTTCTAAATGTTCTAATTGTTTTGAGTGTTCTAAATGTTCTGAGTGTTCTAAATGTTCTAAATGTTTAGAGTTCTAAATGTTCTGAGTGTTCTAAATGTTCTAATTGTTTTGAGTGTTCTAAATGTTTTGAGTGTTCTAAATGTTCTAATTGTTCTGAGTGTTCTGAGTGTTCTAATTGTTCTGAGTGTTCTAAATGTTCTAATTGTTCTGAGTGTTCTAAATGTTCTGAGTGTTCTAAATGTTCTGAGTGTTCTAAATATTCTAATTGTTCTGAGTGTTCTAAATGTTCTGAGTGTTCTAAATGTTCTGAGTGTTCTAAATGTTCTAATTTTTCTGAGTGTTCTAAATGTTCTGAGTGTTCTAAATGTTCTAATTGTTCTGAGTGTTCTAAATGTTCTAATTGTTCTGAGTGTTCTAAATGTTCTGAGTGTTCTAAATGTTCTGAGTGTTCTAAATGTTCTAATTGTTTTGAGTGTTCTAAATGTTCTAATTGTTTTGAGTGTTCTAAATGTTCTGAGTGTTCTAAATGTTCTAAATGTTTAGAGTTCTAAATGTTCTGAGTGTTCTAAATGTTCTGAGTGTTCTAAATGTTCTAATTGTTTTGAGTGTTCTAAATGTTCTGAGTGTTCTAAATGTTCTGAGTGTTCTAAATGTTCTAATTGTTCTGAGTGTTCTAAATGTTCTGAGTGTTCTAAATGTTCTAATTGTTCTGAGTGTTCTAAATGTTCTGAGTGTTCTGAGTGTTCTAAATGTTCTGAGTGTTCTAAATGTTCTAAATGTTCTGAGTGTTCTAAATGTTCTGAGTGTTCTAAATGTTCTAAATGTTCTGAGTGTTCTAAATGTTCTAAATGTTCTGAGTGTTCTGAGTGTTCTAATTGTTCTGAGTGTTCTAAATGTTCTAATTGTTCTGAGTGTTCTAAATGTTCTGAGTGTTCTGAGTGTTCTAAATGTTCTGAGTGTTCTAAATATTCTAAATGTTCTGAGTGTTCTAAATGTTCTGAGTGCTCTAAATGTTCTGAGTGTTCTAAATGTTCTAATTATTCTGAGTGTTCTAAATGTTCTGAGTGTTCTGAGTGTTCTAAATGTTCTGAGTGTTCTAAATGTTCTAATTGTTCTGAGTGTTCTAAATGTTCTGAGTGTTCTAAATGTTCTGAGTGTTCTAAATGTTCTAATTGTTCTGAGTGTTCTAAATGTTCTGAGTGTTCTAAATGTTCTAAATGTTCTGAGTGTTCTAAATGTTCTGAGTGTTCTAAATGTTCTAATTGTTCTGAGTGTTCTAAATGTTCTGAGTGTTCTAAATGTTCTGAGTGTTCTAAATGTTCTAATTGTTCTGAGTGTTCTAAATGTTCTGAATATTCTAAATGTTCTGAGTGTTCTGAGTGTTCTAAATTTTCAGAGTGTTCTAAATGTTCTGAGTGTTCTGAATGTTCTAAATGTTCTAATTGTTCTGAGTGTTCTAAATGTTCTGAGTGTTCTAAATGTTCTAATTGTTCTGAGTGTTCTAAATGTTCTGAGTGTTCTAAATGTTCTGAGTGTTCTAAATGTTCTAATTGTTTTTTTTGTGTTCTAAATGTTCTAATTGTTTTGAGTGTTCTAAATGTTCTGAGTGTTCTAAATGTTCTAAATGTTTAGAGTTCTAAATGTTCTGAGTGTTCTAAATGTTCTGAGTGTTCTAAATGTTCTAATTGTTTTGAGTGTTCTAAATGTTCTGAATGTTCTAAATGTTCTAATTGTTCTGAGTGTTCTAAATGTTCTGAGTGTTCTAAATGTTCTGAGTGTTCTAAATGTTCTAATTGTTCTGAGTGTTCTAAATGTTCTGAGTGTTCTAAATGTTCTAATTGTTCTGAGTGTTCTAAATGTTCTGAGTGTTCTGAGTGTTCTGAGTGTTCTAAATGTTCTGAGTGTTCTAAATGTTCTAAATGTTCTAAATGTTCTGAGTGTTCTAAATGTTCTGAGTGCTCTAAATGTTCTGAGTGTTCTAAATGTTCTAATTGTTCTGAGTGTTCTAAATGTTCTGAGTGTTCTGAGTGTTCTAAATGTTCTGAGTGTTCTAAATGTTCTAATTGTTCTGAGTGTTCTAAATGTTCTGAGTGTTCTAAATGTTCTGAGTGTTCTAAATGTTCTAATTGTTTTGAGTGTTCTAAATGTTCTAATTGTTTTGAGTGTTCTAAATGTTCTGAGTGTTCTAAATGTTCTGAGTGTTCTAATTGTTCTGAGTGTTCTAAATGTTCTGAGTGTTCTAAATGTTCTGAGTGTTCTAAATGTTCTAATTGTTTTGAGTGTTCTAAATGTTCTAATTGTTTTGAGTGTTCTAAATGTTCTGAGTGTTCTAAATTTTCTAAATGTTTAGAGTTCTAAATGTTCTGAGTGTTCTAAATGTTCTGAGTGTTCTAAATGTTCTAATTGTTTTGAGTGTTCTAAATGTTCTGAGTGTTCTAAATGTTCTAATTGTTCTGAGTGTTCTAAATGTTCTGAGTGTTCTAAATGTTCTGAGTGTTCTAAATGTTCTAATTGTTCTGAGTGTTCTAAATGTTCTGAGTGTTCTAAATGTTCTAATTGTTCTGAGTGTTCTAAATGTTCTGAGTGTTCTGAGTGTTCTAAATGTTCTGAGTGTTCTAAATGATCTAAATGTTCTGAGTGTTCTAAATGTTCTGAGTGTTCTAAATGTTCTAAATGTTCTGAGTGTTCTGAGTGTTCTAATTGTTCTAATTGTTCTGAGTGTTCTAAATGTTCTGAGTGTTCTAAATGTTCTAAATGTTCTGAGTGTTCTAAATGTTCTGAGTGTTCTAAATGTTCTAATTGTTCTGAGTGTTCTAAATGTTCTGAATATTCTAAATGTTCTGAGTGTTCTGAGTGTTCTAAATGTTCAGAGTGTTCTAAATGTTCTGAGTGTTCTGAGTGTTCTAAATGTTCTAATTGTTCTGAGTGTTCTAAATGTTCTGAGTGTTCTAAATGTTCTAATTGTTCTGAGTGTTCTAAATGTTCTGAGTGTTCTAAATGTTCTGAGTGTTCTAAATGTTCTAATTGTTTTGAGTGTTCTAAATGTTCTAATTGTTTTGAGTGTTCTAAATGTTCTGAGTGTTCTAAATGTTCTAAATGTTTAGAGTTCTAAATGTTCTGAGTGTTCTAAATGTTTTGAGTGTTCTAAATGTTCTAATTGTTTTGATTGTTCTAAATGTTCTGAGTGTTCTAAATGTTCTAATTGTTCTGAGTGTTCTAAATGTTCTGAGTGTTCTAAATGTTCTGAGTGTTCTAAATGTTCTAATTGTTCTGAGTGTTCTAAATGTTCTGAGTGTTCTAAATGTTCTAAATGTTCTGAGTGTTCTAAATGTTCTAAATGTTCTGAGTGTTCTGAGTGTTCTAATTGTTCTGAGTGTTCTAAATGTTCTAATTGTTCTGAGTGTTCTAAATGTTCTGAGTGTTCTGAGTGTTCTAAATGTTCTGAGTGTTCTAAATGTTCTAAATGTTCTGAGTGTTCTAAATGTTCTGAGTGCTCTAAATGTTCTGAGTGTTCTAAATGTTCTAATTGTTCTGAGTGTTCTAAATTTTCTGAGTGTTCTGAGTGTTCTAAATGTTCTGAGTATTCTAAATGTTCTAATTGTCCTGAGTGTTCTAAATGTTCTGAGTGTTCTAAATGTTCTGAGTGTTCTAAATGTTCTAATTGTTCTGAGTGTTCTAAATGTTCTGAGTGTTCTAAATGTTCTAAATGTTCTGAGTGTTCTAAATGTTCTGAGTGTTCTAAATGTTCTAATTGTTCTGAGTGTTCTAAATGTTCTGAGTGTTCTAAATGTTCTGAGTGTTCTAAATGTTCTAATTGTTCTGAGTGTTCTAAATGTTCTGAATATTCTAAATGTTCTGAGTGTTCTGAGTGTTCTAAATGTTCAGAGTGTTCTAAATGTTCTGAGTGTTCTGAATGTTCTAAATGTTCTAATTGTTCTGAGTGTTCTAAATGTTCTGAGTGTTCTAAATGTTCTAATTGTTCTGAGTGTTCTAAATGTTCTGAGTGTTCTAAATGTTCTGAGTGTTCTAAATGTTCTAATTGTTTTGAGTGTTCTAAATGTTCTAATTGTTTTGAGTGTTCTAAATGTTCTGAGTGTTCTAAATGTTCTAAATGTTTAGAGTTCTAAATGTTCTGAGTGTTCTAAATGTTCTGAGTGTTCTAAATGTTCTAATTGTTTTGAGTGTTCTAAATGTTCTGAATGTTCTAAATGTTCTAATTGTTCTGAGTGTTCTAAATGTTCTGAGTGTTCTAAATGTTCTGAGTGTTCTAAATGTTCTAATTGTTCTGAGTGTTCTAAATGTTCTGAGTGTTCTAAATGTTCTAATTGTTCTGAGTGTTCTAAATGTTCTGAGTGTTCTGAGTGTTCTAAATGTTCTGAGTGTTCTAAATGTTCTAAATGTTCTGAGTGTTCTAAATGTTCTGATTGTTCTAAATGTTCTAAATGTTCTGAGTGTTCTAAATGTTCTAAATGTTCTGAGTGTTCTGAGTGTTCTAATTGTTCTGAGTGTTCTAAATGTTCTAATTGTTCTGAGTGTTCTAAATGTTCTGAGTGTTCTGAGTGTTCTAAATGTTCTGAGTGTTCTAAATGTTCTAAATGTTCTAAATGTTCTGAGTGTTCTAAATGTTCTGAGTGCTCTAAATGTTCTGAGTGTTCTAAATGTTCTAATTGTTCTGAGTGTTCTAAATGTTCTGAGTGTTCTGAGTGTTCTAAATGTTCTGAGTGTTCTAAATGTTCTAATTGTTCTGAGTGTTCTAAATGTTCTGAGTGTTCTAAATGTTCTGAGTGTTCTAAATGTTCTAATTGTTTTCTGAGTGTTCTAAATGTTCTAATTGTTTTGAGTGTTCTAAATGTTCTGAGTGTTCTAAATGTTCTGAGTGTTCTAAATGTTCTAATTGTTCTGAGTGTTCTAAATGTTCTGAGTGTTCTAAATGTTCTGAGTGTTCTAAATGTTCTAATTGTTTTGAGTGTTCTAAATGTTCTGAATGTTCTAAATGTTCTAATTGTTCTGAGTGTTCTAAATGTTCTGAGTGTTCTAAATGTTCTGAGTGTTCTAAATGTTCTAATTGTTCTGAGTGTTCTAAATGTTCTGAGTGTTCTAAATGTTCTGAGTGTTCTAAATGTTCTAATTGTTTTGAGTGTTCTAAATGTTCTGAATGTTCTAAATGTTCTAATTGTTCTGAGTGTTCTAAATGTTCTGAGTGTTCTAAATGTTCTGAGTGTTCTAAATGTTCTGAATGTTCTAAATGTTCTAATTGTTCTGAGTGTTCTAAATGTTCTGAGTGTTCTAAATGTTCTGAGTGTTCTAAATGTTCTGAGTGTTCTAAATGTTCTAATTGTTCTGAGTGTTCTAAATGTTCTGAGTGTTCTAAATGTTCTAATTGTTCTGAGTGTTCTAAATGTTCTGAGTGTTCTGAGTGTTCTAAATGTTCTGAGTGTTCTAAATTTTCTGAGTGTTCTGAGTGTTCTAAATGTTCTGAGTGTTCTAAATGTTCTAATTGTCCTGAGTGTTCTAAATGTTCTGAGTGTTCTAAATGTTCTGAGTGTTCTAAATGTTCAGAGTGTTCTAAATGTTCTGAGTGTTCTGAATGTTCTAAATGTTCTAATTGTTCTGAGTGTTCTAAATGTTCTGAGTGTTCTAAATGTTCTAATTGTTCTGAGTGTTCTAAATGTTCTGAGTGTTCTAAATGTTCTGAGTGTTCTAAATGTTCTAATTGTTTTGAGTGTTCTAAATGTTCTAATTGTTTTGAGTGTTCTAAATGTTCTGAGTGTTCTAAATGTTCTAAATGTTTAGAGTTCCAAATGTTCTGAGTGTTCTAAATGTTCTGAGTGTTCTAAATGTTCTAATTGTTTTGAGTGTTCTAAATGTTCTGAATGTTCTAAATGTTCTAATTGTTCTGAGTGTTCTAAATGTTCTGAGTGTTCTAAATGTTCTGAGTGTTCTAAATGTTCTGAGTGTTCTAAATGTTCTAATTGTTCTGAGTGTTCTAAATGTTCTGAGTGTTCTAAATGTTCTAATTGTTCTGAGTGTTCTAAATGTTCTGAGTGTTCTGAGTGTTCTAAATGTTCTGAGTGTTCTAAATGTTCTAAATGTTCTGAGTGTTCTAAATGTTCTGATTGTTCTAAATGTTCTAAATGTTCTGAGTGTTCTAAATGTTCTAAATGTTCTGAGTGTTCTGAGTGTTCTAATTGTTCTGAGTGTTCTAAATGTTCTAATTGTTCTGAGTGTTCTAAATGTTCTGAGTGTTCTGAGTGTTCTAAATGTTCTGAGTGTTCTAAATGTTCTAAATGTACTAAATGTTCTGAGTGTTCTAAATGTTCTGAGTGCTCTAAATGTTCTGAGTGTTCTAAATGTTCTAATTGTTCTGAGTGTTCTAAATGTTCTGAGTGTTCTGAGTGTTCTAAATGTTCTGAGTGTTCTAAATGTTCTAATTGTTCTGAGTGTTCTAAATGTTCTGAGTGTTCTAAATGTTCTGAGTGTTCTAAATGTTCTAATTGTTTTGAGTGTTCTAAATGTTCTAATTGTTTTGAGTGTTCTAAATGTTCTGAGTGTTCTAAATGTTCTGAGTGTTCTAAATGTTCTAATTGTTCTGAGTGTTCTAAATGTTCTGAGTGTTCTAAATGTTCTGAGTGTTCTAAATGTTCTAATTGTTTTGAGTGTTCTAAATGTTCTGAATGTTCTAAATGTTCTAATTGTTCTGAGTGTTCTAAATGTTCTGAGTGTTCTAAATGTTCTGAGTGTTCTAAATGTTCTAATTGTTCTGAGTGTTCTAAATGTTCTGAGTGTTCTAAATGTTCTAATTGTTCTGAGTGTTCTAAATGTTCTGAGTGTTCTGAGTGTTCTAAATGTTCTGAGTGTTCTAAATGTTCTAAATGTTCTGAGTGTTCTAAATGTTCTGATTGTTCTAAATGTTCTAAATGTTCTGAGTGTTCTAAATGTTCTAAATGTTCTGAGTGTTCTGAGTGTTCTAATTGTTCTGAGTGTTCTAAATGTTCTAATTGTTCTGAGTGTTCTAAATGTTCTGAGTGTTCTGAGTGTTCTAAATGTTCTGAGTGTTCTAAATGTTCTAAATGTTCTAAATGTTCTAAATGTTCTGAGTGTTCTAAATGTTCTGAGTGCTCTAAATGTTCTGAGTGTTCTAAATGTTCTAATTGTTCTGAGTGTTCTAAATGTTCTGAGTGTTCTAAATGTTCTAATTGTTCTGAGTGTTCTAAATGTTCTGAGTGTTCTAAATGTTCTGAGTGTTCTAAATGTTCTAATTGTTTTGAGTGTTCTAAATGTTCTAATTGTTTTGAGTGTTCTAAATGTTCTGAGTGTTCTAAATGTTCTGAGTGTTCTAAATGTTCTAAATGTTTAGAGTTCTAAATGTTCTGAGTGTTCTAAATGTTCTGAGTGTTCTAAATGTTCTAATTGTTTTGAGTGTTCTAAATGTTCTGAATGTTCTAAATGTTCTAATTGTTCTGAGTGTTCTAAATGTTCTGAGTGTTCTAAATGTTCTAAATGTTCTAAATGTTCTGAGTGTTCTAAATGTTCTGAGTGCTCTAAATGTTCTGAGTGTTCTAAATGTTCTAATTGTTCTGAGTGTTCTAAATGTTCTGAGTGTTCTGAGTGTTCTAAATGTTCTGAGTGTTCTAAATGTTCTAATTGTTCTGAGTGTTCTAAATGTTCTGAGTGTTCTAAATGTTCTGAGTGTTCTAAATGTTCTAATTGTTTTGAGTGTTCTAAATGTTCTAATTGTTTTGAGTGTTCTAAATGTTCTGAGTGTTCTAAATGTTCTGAGTGTTCTAAATGTTCTAATTGTTCTGAGTGTTCTAAATGTTCTGAGTGTTCTAAATGTTCTGAGTGTTCTAAATGTTCTAATTGTTTTGAGTGTTCTAAATGTTCTGAATGTTCTAAATGTTCTAATTGTTCTGAGTGTTCTAAATGTTCTGAGTGTTCTAAATGTTCTGAGTGTTCTAAATGTTCTAATTGTTCTGAGTGTTCTAAATGTTCTGAGTGTTCTAAATGTTCTAATTGTTCTGAGTGTTCTAAATGTTCTGAGTGTTCTGAGTGTTCTAAATGTTCTGAGTGTTCTAAATGTTCTAAATGTTCTGAGTGTTCTAAATGTTCTGATTGTTCTAAATGTTCTAAATGTTCTGAGTGTTCTAAATGTTCTAAATGTTCTGAGTGTTCTGAGTGTTCTAATTGTTCTGAGTGTTCTAAATGTTCTAATTGTTCTGAGTGTTCTAAATGTTCTGAGTGTTCTGAGTGTTCTAAATGTTCTGAGTGTTCTAAATGTTCTAAATGTTCTAAATGTTCTAAATGTTCTGAGTGTTCTAAATGTTCTGAGTGCTCTAAATGTTCTGAGTGTTCTAAATGTTCTAATTGTTCTGAGTGTTCTAAATGTTCTGAGTGTTCTGAGTGTTCTAAATGTTCTGAGTGTTCTAAATGTTCTGAGTGTTCTGAGTGTTCTAAATGTTCTGAGTGTTCTAAATGTTCTAATTGTTCTGAGTGTTCTAAATGTTCTGAGTGTTCTAAATGTTCTGAGTGTTCTAAATGTTCTAATTGTTTTGAGTCTTCTAAATGTTCTAATTGTTTTGAGTGTTCTAAATGTTCTGAGTGTTCTAAATGTTCTGAGTGTTCTAAATGTTCTAAATGTTTAGAGTTCTAAATGTTCTGAGTGTTCTAAATGTTCTGAGTGTTCTAAATGTTCTAATTGTTTTGAGTGTTCTAAATGTTCTGAATGTTCTAAATGTTCTAATTGTTCTGAGTGTTCTAAATGTTCTGAGTGTTCTAAATGTTCTGAGTGTTCTAAATGTTCTAATTGTTCTGAGTGTTCTAAATGTTCTGAGTGTTCTAAATGTTCTAATTGTTCTGAGTGTTCTAAATGTTCTGAGTGTTCTGAGTGTTCTAAATGTTCTGAGTGTTCTAAATGTTCTAAATGTTCTGAGTGTTCTAAATGTTCTGATTGTTCTAAATGTTCTAAATGTTCTGAGTGTTCTAAATGTTCTAAATGTTCTGAGTGTTCTGAGTGTTCTAATTGTTCTGAGTGTTCTAAATGTTCTAATTGTTCTGAGTGTTCTAAATGTTCTGAGTGTTCTGAGTGTTCTAAATGTTCTGAGTGTTCTAAATGTTCTAAATGTTCTAAATGTTCTGAGTGTTCTAAATGTTCTGAGTGCTCTAAATGTTCTGAGTGTTCTAAATGTTCTAATTGTTCTGAGTGTTCTAAATGTTCTGAGTGTTCTGAGTGTTCTAAATGTTCTGAGTGTTCTAAATGTTCTAATTGTTCTGAGTGTTCTAAATGTTCTGAGTGTTCTAAATGTTCTGAGTGTTCTAAATGTTCTAATTGTTTTGAGTGTTCTAAATGTTCTAATTGTTTTGAGTGTTCTAAATGTTCTGAGTGTTCTAAATGTTCTGAGTGTTCTAAATGTTCTAATTGTTCTGAGTGTTCTAAATGTTCTGAGTGTTCTAAATGTTCTGAGTGTTCTAAATGTTCTAATTGTTTTGAGTGTTCTAAATGTTCTAATTGTTTTGAGTGTTCTAAATGTTCTGAGTGTTCTAAATGTTCTAAATGTTTAGAGTTCTAAATGTTCTGAGTGTTCTAAATGTTCTGAGTGTTCTAAATGTTCTAATTGTTTTGAGTGTTCTAAATGTTCTGAGTGTTCTAAATGTTCTAATTGTTCTGAGTGTTCTAAATGTTCTGAGTGTTCTAAATGTTCTGAGTGTTCTAAATGTTCTAATTGTTTTGAGTGTTCTAAATGTTCTAATTGTTTTGAGTGTTCTAAATGTTCTGAGTGTTCTAAATGTTCTGAGTGTTCTAAATGTTCTAAATGTTTAGAGTTCTAAATGTTCTGAGTGTTCTAAATGTTCTGAGTGTTCTAAATGTTCTAATTGTTTTGAGTGTTCTAAATGTTCTGAATGTTCTAAATGTTCTAATTGTTCTGAGTGTTCTAAATGTTCTGAGTGTTCTAAATGTTCTGAGTGTTCTAAATGTTCTAATTGTTCTGAGTGTTCTAAATGTTCTGAGTGTTCTAAATGTTCTAATTGTTCTGAGTGTTCTAAATGTTCTGAGTGTTCTGAGTGTTCTAAATGTTCTGAGTGTTCTAAATGTTCTAAATGTTCTGAGTGTTCTAAATGTTCTGATTGTTCTAAATGTTCTAAATGTTCTGAGTGTTCTAAATGTTCTAAATGTTCTGAGTGTTCTGAGTGTTCTAATTGTTCTGAGTGTTCTAAATGTTCTAATTGTTCTGAGTGTTCTAAATGTTCTGAGTGTTCTGAGTGTTCTAAATGTTCTGAGTGTTCTAAATGTTCTAAATGTTCTAAATGTTCTGAGTGTTCTAAATGTTCTGAGTGCTCTAAATGTTCTGAGTGTTCTAAATGTTCTAATTGTTCTGAGTGTTCTAAATGTTCTGAGTGTTCTGAGTGTTCTAAATGTTCTGAGTGTTCTAAATGTTCTAATTGTTCTGAGTGTTCTAAATGTTCTGAGTGTTCTAAATGTTCTGAGTGTTCTAAATGTTCTAATTGTTTTGAGTGTTCTAAATGTTCTAATTGTTTTGAGTGTTCTAAATGTTCTGAGTGTTCTAAATGTTCTGAGTGTTCTAAATGTTCTAATTGTTCTGAGTGTTCTAAATGTTCTGAGTGTTCTAAATGTTCTGAGTGTTCTAAATGTTCTAATTGTTTTGAGTGTTCTAAATGTTCTAATTGTTTTGAGTGTTCTAAATGTTCTGAGTGTTCTAAATGTTCTAAATGTTTAGAGTTCTAAATGTTCTGAGTGTTCTAAATGTTCTGAGTGTTCTAAATGTTCTAATTGTTTTGAGTGTTCTAAATGTTCTGAGTGTTCTAAATGTTCTAATTGTTCTGAGTGTTCTAAATGTTCTGAGTGTTCTAAATGTTCTGAGTGTTCTAAATGTTCTAATTGTTCTGAGTGTTCTAAATGTTCTGAGTGTTCTAAATGTTCTAATTGTTCTGAGTGTTCTAAATGTTCTGAGTGTTCTGAGTGTTCTAAATGTTCTGAGTGTTCTAAATGTTCTAAATGTTCTGAGTGTTCTAAATGTTCTGAGTGTTCTAAATGTTCTAAATGTTCTGAGTGTTCTAAATGTTCTAAATGTTCTGAGTGTTCTGAGTGTTCTAATTGTTCTGAGTGTTCTAAATGTTCTAATTGTTCTGAGTGTTCTAAATGTTCTGAGTGTTCTGAGTGTTCTAAATGTTCTGAGTGTTCTAAATGTTCTAAATGTTCTGAGTGTTCTAAATGTTCTGAGTGCTCTAAATGTTCTGAGTGTTCTAAATGTTCTAATTGTTCTGAGTGTTCTAAATGTTCTGAGTGTTCTGAGTGTTCTAAATGTTCTGAGTGTTCTAAATGTTCTAATTGTTCTGAGTGTTCTAAATGTTCTGAGTGTTCTAAATGTTCTGAGTGTTCTAAATGTTCTAATTGTTCTGAGTGTTCTAAATGTTCTGAGTGTTCTAAATGTTCTAAATGTTCTGAGTGTTCTAAATGTTCTGAGTGTTCTAAATGTTCTAATTGTTCTGAGTGTTCTAAATGTTCTGAGTGGTCTAAATGTTCTAATTGTTCTGAGTGTTCTAAATGTTCTGAATATTCTAAATGTTCTGAGTGTTCTGAGTGTTCTAAATGTTCAGAGTGTTCTAAATGTTCTGAGTGTTCTGAGTGTTCTAAATGTTCTAATTGTTCTGAGTGTTCTAAATGTTCTGAGTGTTCTAATTGTTCTGAGTGTTCTAAATGTTCTAATTGTTTTGAGTGTTCTAAATGTTCTAATTGTTTTGAGTGTTCTAAATGTTCTGAGTGTTCTAAATGTTCTAAATGTTTAGAGTTCTAAATATTCTGAGTGTTCTACATGTTCTGAGTGTTCTAAATGTTCTAATTGTTTTGAGTGTTCTAAATGTTCTGAGTGTTCTAAATGTTCTAATTGTTCTGAGTGTTCTAAATGTTCTGAGTGTTCTAAATGTTCTGAGTGTTCTAAATGTTCTAATTGTTCTGAGTGTTCTAAATGTTCTGAGTGTTCTAAATGTTCTAATTGTTCTGAGTGTTCTAAATGTTCTGAGTGTTCTGAGTGTTCTAAATGTTCTGAGTGTTCTAAATGTTCTAAATGTTCTGAGTGTTCTAAATGTTCTGAGTGTTCTAAATGTTCTAAATGTTCTGAGTGTTCTAAATGTTCTAAATGTTCTGAGTGTTCTGAGTGTTCTAATTGTTCTGAGTGTTCTAAATGTTCTAATTGTTCTGAGTGTTCTGAATGTTCTGAGTGTTCTGAGTGTTCTAAATGTTCTGAGTGTTCTAAATGTTCTAAATGTTCTGAGTGTTCTAAATGTTCTGAGTGCTCTAAATGTTCTGAGTGTTCTAAATGCTCTAATTGTTCTGAGTGTTCTAAATGTTCTGAGTGTTCTGAGTGTTCTAAATGTTCTGAGTGTTCTAAATGTTCTAATTGTTCTGAGTGTTCTAAATGTTCTGAGTGTTCTAAATGTTCTGAGTGTTCTAAATGTTCTAATTGTTCTGAGTGTTCTAAATGTTCTGAGTGTTCTAAATGTTCTAAATGTTCTGAGTGTTCTAAATGTTCTGAGTGTTCTAAATGTTCTAATTGTTCTGAGTGTTCTAAATGTTCTGAGTGTTCTAAATGTTCTGAGTGTTCTAAATGTTCTAATTGTTCTGAGTGTTCTAAATGTTCTGAATATTCTAAATGTTCTGAGTGTTCTGAGTGTTCTAAATGTTCAGAGTGTTCTAAATGTTCTGAGTGTTCTGAGTGTTCTAAATGTTCTAATTGTTCTGAGTGTTCTAAATGTTCTGAGTGTTCTAAATGTTCTAATTGTTCTGAGTGTTCTAAATGTTCTGAGTGTTCTAAATGTTCTGAGTGTTCTAAATGTTCTAATTGTTCTGAGTGTTCTAAATATTCTGAGTGTTCTGAGTGTTCTAAATGTTCTGAGTGTTCTAAATGTTCTAAATGTTTTGAGTGTTCTAAATGTTCTGAGTGTTCTAAATGTTCTGAGTGTTCTAAATGTTCTGAGTGTTCTAAATGTTCTAATTGTTCTGAGTGTTCTAAATGTTCTGAGTGTTCTGAGTGTTCTAAATGTCCTAATTTTTCTGAGTGTTCTAAATGTTCTGAGTGTTCTGAGTGTTCTAAATGTTCTAATTGTTCTAAATGTTCTAAATGTTCTGAGTGTTCTAAATGTTCTAAATGTTCTGAGTGTTCTGAGTGTTCTAATTGTTCTGAGTGTTCTAAATGTTCTAATTGTTCTGAGTGTTCTAAATGTTCTGAGTGTTCTAAATGTTCTAATTGTTCTGAGTGTTCTAAATGTTCTGAGTGTTCTAAATGTTCTGAGTGTTCTAAATGTTCTAATTGTTCTGAGTGTTCTAAATATTCTGAGTGTTCTGAGTGTTCTAAATGTTCTGAGTGTTCTAAATGTTCTAAATGTTCTGAGTGTTCTAAATGTTCTGAGTGTTCTAAATGTTCTGAGTGTTCTAAATGTTCTGAGTGTTCTAAATCTTCTAATTGTTCTGAGTGTTCTAAATGTTCTGAGTGTTCTGAGTGTTCTAAATGTCCTAATTTTTCTGAGTGTTCTAAATGTTCTGAGTGTTCTGAGTGTTCTAAATGTTCTAATTGTTCTAAATGTTCTAAATGTTCTGAGTGTTCTAAATGTTCTAAATGTTCTGAGTGTTCTGAGTGTTCTAATTGTTCTGAGTGTTCTAAATGTTCTAATTGTTCTGAGTGTTCTAAATGTTCTGAGTGTTCTAAATGTTCTAATTGTTCTGAGTGTTCTAAATGTTCTGAGTGTTCTAAATGTTCTGAGTGTTCTGAGTGTTCTAAATGTTCTGAGTGTTCTAAATGTTCTGAGTGTTCTAAATGTTCTAATTGTTCTGAATGTTCTAAATGTTCTGAGTGTTCTAAATGTTCTAATTGTTCTGAGTGTTCTAAATGTTCTAATTGTTCTGAGTGTTCTAAATGTTCTGAGTGTTCTAAATGTTCTGAGTGTTCTAAATGTTCTAATTGTTTTGAGTGTTCTAAATGTTCTAATTGTTTTGAGTGTTCTAAATGTTCTGAGTGTTCTAAATGTTCTAAATGTTTAGAGTTCTAAATGTTCTGAGTGTTCTAAATGTTCTGAGTGTTCTAAATGTTCTAATTGTTTTGATTGTTCTAAATGTTCTGAGTGTTCTAAATGTTCTAATTGTTCTGAGTGTTCTAAATGTTCTGAGTGTTCTAAATGTTCTGAGTGTTCTAAATGTTCTAATTGTTCTGAGTGTTCTAAATGTTCTGAGTGTTCTAAATGTTCTAAATGTTCTGAGTGTTCTAAATGTTCTAAATGTTCTAATTGTTCTGAGTGTTCTAAATGTTCTGAGTGTTCTAAATGTTCTAATTGTTCTGAGTGTTCTAAATGTTCTGAGTGTTCTGAGTGTTCTAAATGTTCTGAGTGTTCTAAATGTTCTAATTGTTCTGAGTGTTCTAAATGTTCTGAGTGCTCTAAATGTTCTGAGTGTTCTAAATGTTCTAATTGTTCTGAGTGTTCTAAATGTTCTGAGTGTTCTAAATGTTCTAAATGTTCTGAGTGTTCTAAATGTTCTGAGTGTTCTAAATGTTCTAATTGTTCTGAGTGTTCTAAATGTTCTGAGTGTTCTAAATGTTCTAATTGTTCTGAGTGTTCTAAATGTTCTGAGTGTTCTGAGTGTTCTAAATGTTCTGAGTGTTCTAAATGTTCTAAATGTTCTGAGTGTTCTAAATGTTCTGATTGTTCTAAATGTTCTAAATGTTCTGAGTGTTCTAAATGTTCTAAATGTTCTGAGTGTTCTGAGTGTTCTAATTGTTCTGAGTGTTCTAAATGTTCTAATTGTTCTGAGTGTTCTAAATGTTCTGAGTGTTCTGAGTGTTCTAAATGTTCTGAGTGTTCTAAATGTTCTAAATGTTCTAAATGTTCTGAGTGTTCTAAATGTTCTGAGTGCTCTAAATGTTCTGAGTGTTCTAAATGTTCTAATTGTTCTGAGTGTTCTAAATGTTCTGAGTGTTCTGAGTGTTCTAAATGTTCTGAGTGTTCTAAATGTTCTGAGTGTTCTGAGTGTTCTAAATGTTCTGAGTGTTCTAAATGTTCTAATTGTTCTGAGTGTTCTAAATGTTCTGAGTGTTCTAAATGTTCTGAGTGTTCTAAATGTTCTAATTGTTTTGAGTGTTCTAAATGTTCTAATTGTTTTGAGTGTTCTAAATGTTCTGAGTGTTCTAAATGTTCTGAGTGTTCTAAATGTTCTAAATGTTTAGAGTTCTAAATGTTCTGAGTGTTCTAAATGTTCTGAGTGTTCTAAATGTTCTAATTGTTTAGAGTGTTCTAAATGTTCTGAATGTTCTAAATGTTCTAATTGTTCTGAGTGTTCTAAATGTTCTGAGTGTTCTAAATGTTCTGAGTGTTCTAAATGTTCTAATTGTTCTGAGTGTTCTAAATGTTCTGAGTGTTCTAAATGTTCTAATTGTTCTGAGTGTTCTAAATGTTCTGAGTGTTCTGAGTGTTCTAAATGTTCTGAGTGTTCTAAATGTTCTGAGTGTTCTAAATGTTCTGATTGTTCTAAATGTTCTAAATGTTCTGAGTGTTCTAAATGTTCTAAATGTTCTGAGTGTTCTGAGTGTTCTAATTGTTCTGAGTGTTCTAAATGTTCTAATTGTTCTGAGTGTTCTAAATGTTCTGAGTGTTCTAAATGTTCTGAGTGTTCTAAATGTTCTGAGTGTTCTAAATGTTCTAATTGTTCTGAGTGTTCTAAATGTTCTGAGTGTTCTAAATGTTCTAATTGTTCTGAGTGTTCTAAATGTTCTGAGTGTTCTGAGTGTTCTAAATGTTCTGAGTGTTCTAAATTTTCTAAATGTTCTGAGTGTTCTAAATGTTCTGATTGTTCTAAATGTTCTAAATGTTCTGAGTGTTCTAAATGTTCTAAATGTTCTGAGTGTTCTGAGTGTTCTAATTGTTCTGAGTGTTCTAAATGTTCTAATTGTTCTGAGTGTTCTAAATGTTCTGAGTGTTCTGAGTGTTCTAAATGTTCTGAGTGTTCTAAATGTTCTAAATGTTCTAAATGTTCTGAGTGTTCTAAATGTTCTGAGTGCTCTAAATGTTCTGAGTGTTCTAAATGTTCTAATTGTTCTGAGTGTTCTAAATGTTCTGAGTGTTCTGAGTGTTCTAAATGTTCTGAGTGTTCTAAATGTTCTAATTGTTCTGAGTGTTCTAAATGTTCTGAGTGTTCTAAATGTTCTGAGTGTTCTAAATGTTCTAATTGTTTTGAGTGTTCTAAATGTTCTAATTGTTTTGAGTGTTCTAAATGTTCTGAGTGTTCTAAATGTTCTGAGTGTTCTAAATGTTCTAATTGTTCTGAGTGTTCTAAATGTTCTGAGTGTTCTAAATGTTCTGAGTGTTCTAAATGTTCTAATTGTTTTGAGTGTTCTAAATGTTCTGAATGTTCTAAATGTTCTAATTGTTCTGAGTGTTCTAAATGTTCTGAGTGTTCTAAATGTTCTGAGTGTTCTAAATGTTCTAATTGTTCTGAGTGTTCTAAATGTTCTGAGTGTTCTAAATGTTCTAATTGTTCTGAGTGTTCTAAATGTTCTGAGTGTTCTGAGTGTTCTAAATGTTCTGAGTGTTCTAAATGTTCTAAATGTTCTGAGTGTTCTAAATGTTCTGATTGTTCTAAATGTTCTAAATGTTCTGAGTGTTCTAAATGTTCTAAATGTTCTGAGTGTTCTGAGTGTTCTAATTGTTCTGAGTGTTCTAAATGTTCTAATTGTTCTGAGTGTTCTAAATGTTCTGAGTGTTCTGAGTGTTCTAAATGTTCTGAGTGTTCTAAATGTTCTAAATGTTCTAAATGTTCTAAATGTTCTGAGTGTTCTAAATGTTCTGAGTGCTCTAAATGTTCTGAGTGTTCTAAATGTTCTAATTGTTCTGAGTGTTCTAAATGTTCTGAGTGTTCTGAGTGTTCTAAATGTTCTGAGTGTTCTAAATGTTCTGAGTGTTCTGAGTGTTCTAAATGTTCTGAGTGTTCTAAATGTTCTAATTGTTCTGAGTGTTCTAAATGTTCTGAGTGTTCTAAATGTTCTGAGTGTTCTAAATGTTCTAATTGTTTTGAGTGTTCTAAATGTTCTAATTGTTTTGAGTGTTCTAAATGTTCTGAGTGTTCTAAATGTTCTGAGTGTTCTAAATGTTCTAAATGTTTAGAGTTCTAAATGTTCTGAGTGTTCTAAATGTTCTGAGTGTTCTAAATGTTCTAATTGTTTTGAGTGTTCTAAATGTTCTGAATGTTCTAAATGTTCTAATTGTTCTGAGTGTTCTAAATGTTCTAATTGTTCTGAGTGTTCTAAATGTTCTGAGTGTTCTAAATGTTCTAATTGTTCTGAGTGTTCTAAATGTTCTGAGTGTTCTGAGTGTTCTAAATGTTCTGAGTGTTCTAAATGTTCTAAATGTTCTGAGTGTTCTAAATGTTCTGATTGTTCTAAATGTTCTAAATGTTCTGAGTGTTCTAAATGTTCTAAATGTTCTGAGTGTTCTGAGTGTTCTAATTGTTCTGAGTGTTCTAAATGTTGTAATTGTTCTGAGTGTTCTAAATGTTCTGAGTGTTCTGAGTGTTCTAAATGTTCTGAGTGTTCTAAATGTTCTAAATGTTCTAAATGTTCTGAGTGTTCTAAATGTTCTGAGTGCTCTAAATGTTCTGAGTGTTCTAAATGTTCTAATTGTTCTGAGTGTTCTAAATGTTCTGAGTGTTCTGAGTGTTCTAAATGTTCTGAGTGTTCTAAATGTTCTAATTGTTCTGAGTGTTCTAAATGTTCTGAGTGTTCTAAATGTTCTGAGTGTTCTAAATGTTCTAATTGTTTTGAGTGTTCTAAATGTTCTAATTGTTTTGAGTGTTCTAAATGTTCTGAGTGTTCTAAATGTTCTGAGTGTTCTAAATGTTCTAATTGTTCTGAGTGTTCTAAATGTTCTGAGTGTTCTAAATGTTCTGAGTGTTCTAAATGTTCTAATTGTTTTGAGTGTTCTAAATGTTCTAATTGTTTTGAGTGTTCTAAATGTTCTGAGTGTTCTAAATGTTCTAAATGTTTAGAGTTCTAAATGTTCTGAGTGTTCTAAATGTTCTGAGTGTTCTAAATGTTCTAATTGTTTTGAGTGTTCTAAATGTTCTGAGTGTTCTAAATGTTCTAATTGTTCTGAGTGTTCTAAATGTTCTGAGTGTTCTAAATGTTCTGAGTGTTCTAAATGTTCTAATTGTTTTGAGTGTTCTAAATGTTCTAATTGTTTTGAGTGTTCTAAATGTTCTGAGTGTTCTAAATGTTCTGAGTGTTCTAAATGTTCTAAATGTTTAGAGTTCTAAATGTTCTGAGTGTTCTAAATGTTCTGAGTGTTCTAAATGTTCTAATTGTTTTGAGTGTTCTAAATGTTCTGAATGTTCTAAATGTTCTAATTGTTCTGAGTGTTCTAAATGTTCTGAGTGTTCTAAATGTTCTGAGTGTTCTAAATGTTCTAATTGTTCTGAGTGTTCTAAATTATCTGAGTGTTCTAAATGTTCTAATTGTTCTGAGTGTTCTAAATGTTCTGAGTGTTCTGAGTGTTCTAAATGTTCTGAGTGTTCTAAATGTTCTGAGTGTTCTAAATGTTCTGATTGTTCTAAATGTTCTAAATGTTCTGAGTGTTCTAAATGTTCTAAATGTTCTGAGTGTTCTGAGTGTTCTAATTGTTCTGAGTGTTCTAAATGTTCTAATTGTTCTGAGTGTTCTAAAAGTTCTGAGTGTTCTGAGTGTTCTAAATGTTCTGAGTGTTCTAAATGTTCTAAATGTTCTAAATGTTCTGAGTGTTCTAAATGTTCTGAGTGCTCTAAATGTTCTGAGTGTTCTAAATGTTCTAATTGTTCTGAGTGTTCTAAATGTTCTGAGTGTTCTGAGTGTTCTAAATGTTCTGAGTGTTCTAAATGTTCTAATTGTTCTGAGTGTTCTAAATGTTCTGAGTGTTCTAAATGTTCTGAGTGTTCTAAATGTTCTAATTGTTTTGAGTGTTCTAAATGTTCTAATTGTTTTGAGTGTTCTAAATGTTCTGAGTGTTCTAAATGTTCTGAGTGTTCTAAATGTTCTAATTGTTCTGAGTGTTCTAAATGTTCTGAGTGTTCTAAATGTTCTGAGTGTTCTAAATGTTCTAATTGTTTTGAGTGTTCTAAATGTTCTAATTGTTTTGAGTGTTCTAAATGTTCTGAGTGTTCTAAATGTTCTAAATGTTTAGAGTTCTAAATGTTCTGAGTGTTCTAAATGTTCTGAGTGTTCTAAATGTTCTAATTGTTTTGAGTGTTCTAAATGTTCTGAGTGTTCTAAATGTTCTAATTGTTCTGAGTGTTCTAAATGTTCTGAGTGTTCTAAATGTTCTGAGTGTTCTAAATGTTCTAATTGTTCTGAGTGTTCTAAATGTTCTGAGTGTTCTAAATGTTCTAATTGTTCTGAGTGTTCTAAATGTTCTGAGTGTTCTGAGTGTTCTAAATGTTCTGAGTGTTCTAAATGTTCTAAATGTTCTGAGTGTTCTAAATGTTCTGAGTGTTCTAAATGTTCTAAATGTTCTGAGTGTTCTAAATGTTCTAAATGTTCTGAGTGTTCTGAGTGTTCTAATTGTTCTGAGTGTTCTAAATGTTCTAATTGTTCTGAGTGTTCTAAATGTTCTGAGTGTTCTGAGTGTTCTAAATGTTCTGAGTGTTCTAAATGTTCTAAATGTTCTGAGTGTTCTAAATGTTCTGAGTGCTCTAAATGTTCTGAGTGTTCTAAATGTTCTAATTGTTCTGAGTGTTCTAAATGTTCTGAGTGTTCTGAGTGTTCTAAATGTTCTGAGTGTTCTAAATGTTCTAATTGTTCTGAGTGTTCTAAATGTTCTGAGTGTTCTAAATGTTCTGAGTGTTCTAAATGTTCTAATTGTTCTGAGTGTTCTAAATGTTCTGAGTGTTCTAAATGTTCTAAATGTTCTGAGTGTTCTAAATGTTCTGAGTGTTCTAAATGTTCTAATTGTTCTGAGTGTTCTAAATGTTCTGAGTGTTCTAAATGTTCTGAGTGGTCTAAATGTTCTAATTGTTCTGAGTGTTCTAAATGTTCTGAATATTCTAAATGTTCTGAGTGTTCTGAGTGTTCTAAATGTTCAGAGTGTTCTAAATGTTCTGAGTGTTCTGAGTGTTCTAAATGTTCTAATTGTTCTGAGTGTTCTAAATGTTCTGAGTGTTCTAATTGTTCTGAGTGTTCTAAATGTTCTAATTGTTTTGAGTGTTCTAAATGTTCTAATTGTTTTGAGTGTTCTAAATGTTCTGAGTGTTCTAAATGTTCTAAATGTTTAGAGTTCTAAATATTCTGAGTGTTCTACATGTTCTGAGTGTTCTAAATGTTCTAATTGTTTTGAGTGTTCTAAATGTTCTGAGTGTTCTAAATGTTCTAATTGTTCTGAGTGTTCTAAATGTTCTGAGTGTTCTAAATGTTCTGAGTGTTCTAAATGTTCTAATTGTTCTGAGTGTTCTAAATGTTCTGAGTGTTCTAAATGTTCTAATTGTTCTGAGTGTTCTAAATGTTCTGAGTGTTCTGAGTGTTCTAAATGTTCTGAGTGTTCTAAATGTTCTAAATGTTCTGAGTGTTCTAAATGTTCTGAGTGTTCTAAATGTTCTAAATGTTCTGAGTGTTCTAAATGTTCTAAATGTTCTGAGTGTTCTGAGTGTTCTAATTGTTCTGAGTGTTCTAAATGTTCTAATTGTTCTGAGTGTTCTAAATGTTCTGAGTGTTCTGAGTGTTCTAAATGTTCTGAGTGTTCTAAATGTTCTAAATGTTCTGAGTGTTCTAAATGTTCTGAGTGCTCTAAATGTTCTGAGTGTTCTAAATGCTCTAATTGTTCTGAGTGTTCTAAATGTTCTGAGTGTTCTGAGTGTTCTAAATGTTCTGAGTGTTCTAAATGTTCTAATTGTTCTGAGTGTTCTAAATGTTCTGAGTGTTCTAAATGTTCTGAGTGTTCTAAATGTTCTAATTGTTCTGAGTGTTCTAAATGTTCTGAGTGTTCTAAATGTTCTAAATGTTCTGAGTGTTCTAAATGTTCTGAGTGTTCTAAATGTTCTAATTGTTCTGAGTGTTCTAAATGTTCTGAGTGTTCTAAATGTTCTGAGTGTTCTAAATGTTCTAATTGTTCTGAGTGTTCTAAATGTTCTGAATATTCTAAATGTTCTGAGTGTTCTGAGTGTTCTAAATGTTCAGAGTGTTCTAAATGTTCTGAGTGTTCTGAGTGTTCTAAATGTTCTAATTGTTCTGAGTGTTCTAAATGTTCTGAGTGTTCTAAATGTTCTAATTGTTCTGAGTGTTCTAAATGTTCTGAGTGTTCTAAATGTTCTGAGTGTTCTAAATGTTCTAATTGTTCTGAGTGTTCTAAATATTCTGAGTGTTCTGAGTGTTCTAAATGTTCTGAGTGTTCTAAATGTTCTAAATGTTTTGAGTGTTCTAAATGTTCTGAGTGTTCTAAATGTTCTGAGTGTTCTAAATGTTCTGAGTGTTCTAAATGTTCTAATTGTTCTGAGTGTTCTAAATGTTCTGAGTGTTCTGAGTGTTCTAAATGTCCTAATTTTTCTGAGTGTTCTAAATGTTCTGAGTGTTCTGAGTGTTCTAAATGTTCTAATTGTTCTAAATGTTCTAAATGTTCTGAGTGTTCTAAATGTTCTAAATGTTCTGAGTGTTCTGAGTGTTCTAATTGTTCTGAGTGTTCTAAATGTTCTAATTGTTCTGAGTGTTCTAAATGTTCTGAGTGTTCTAAATGTTCTAATTGTTCTGAGTGTTCTAAATGTTCTGAGTGTTCTAAATGTTCTGAGTGTTCTAAATGTTCTAATTGTTCTGAGTGTTCTAAATATTCTGAGTGTTCTGAGTGTTCTAAATGTTCTGAGTGTTCTAAATGTTCTAAATGTTCTGAGTGTTCTAAATGTTCTGAGTGTTCTAAATGTTCTGAGTGTTCTAAATGTTCTGAGTGTTCTAAATCTTCTAATTGTTCTGAGTGTTCTAAATGTTCTGAGTGTTCTGAGTGTTCTAAATGTCCTAATTTTTCTGAGTGTTCTAAATGTTCTGAGTGTTCTGAGTGTTCTAAATGTTCTAATTGTTCTAAATGTTCTAAATGTTCTGAGTGTTCTAAATGTTCTAAATGTTCTGAGTGTTCTGAGTGTTCTAATTGTTCTGAGTGTTCTAAATGTTCTAATTGTTCTGAGTGTTCTAAATGTTCTGAGTGTTCTAAATGTTCTAATTGTTCTGAGTGTTCTAAATGTTCTGAGTGTTCTAAATGTTCTGAGTGTTCTGAGTGTTCTAAATGTTCTGAGTGTTCGAAATGTTCTGAGTGTTCTAAATGTTCTAATTGTTCTGAATGTTCTAAATGTTCTGAGTGTTCTAAATGTTCTAATTGTTCTGAGTGTTCTAAATGTTCTAATTGTTCTGAGTGTTCTAAATGTTCTGAGTGTTCTAAATGTTCTGAGTGTTCTAAATGTTCTAATTGTTTTGAGTGTTCTAAATGTTCTAATTGTTTTGAGTGTTCTAAATGTTCTGAGTGTTCTAAATGTTCTAAATGTTTAGAGTTCTAAATGTTCTGAGTGTTCTAAATGTTCTGAGTGTTCTAAATGTTCTAATTGTTTTGATTGTTCTAAATGTTCTGAGTGTTCTAAATGTTCTAATTGTTCTGAGTGTTCTAAATGTTCTGAGTGTTCTAAATGTTCTGAGTGTTCTAAATGTTCTAATTGTTCTGAGTGTTCTAAATGTTCTGAGTGTTCTAAATGTTCTAAATGTTCTGAGTGTTCTAAATGTTCTAAATGTTCTAATTGTTCTGAGTGTTCTAAATGTTCTGAGTGTTCTAAATGTTCTAATTGTTCTGAGTGTTCTAAATGTTCTGAGTGTTCTGAGTGTTCTAAATGTTCTGAGTGTTCTAAATGTTCTAATTGTTCTGAGTGTTCTAAATGTTCTGAGTGCTCTAAATGTTCTGAGTGTTCTAAATGTTCTAATTGTTCTGAGTGTTCTAAATGTTCTGAGTGTTCTAAATGTTCTAAATATTCTGAGTGTTCTAAATGTTCTGAGTGTTCTAAATGTTCTAATTGTTCTGAGTGTTCTAAATGTTCTGAGTGTTCTAAATGTTCTAATTGTTCTGAGTGTTCTAAATGTTCTGAGTGTTCTGAGTGTTCTAAATGTTCTGAGTGTTCTAAATGTTCTAAATGTTCTGAGTGTTCTAAATGTTCTGATTGTTCTAAATGTTCTAAATGTTCTGAGTGTTCTAAATGTTCTAAATGTTCTGAGTGTTCTGAGTGTTCTAATTGTTCTGAGTGTTCTAAATGTTCTAATTGTTCTGAGTGTTCTAAATGTTCTGAGTGTTCTGAGTGTTCTAAATGTTCTGAGTGTTCTAAATGTTCTAAATGTTCTAAATGTTCTGAGTGTTCTAAATGTTCTGAGTGCTCTAAATGTTCTGAGTGTTCTAAATGTTCTAATTGTTCTGAGTGTTCTAAATGTTCTGAGTGTTCTGAGTGTTCTAAATGTTCTGAGTGTTCTAAATGTTCTGAGTGTTCTGAGTGTTCTAAATGTTCTGAGTGTTCTAAATGTTCTAATTGTTCTGAGTGTTCTAAATGTTCTGAGTGTTCTAAATGTTCTGAGTGTTCTAAATGTTCTAATTGTTTTGAGTGTTCTAAATGTTCTAATTGTTTTGAGTGTTCTAAATGTTCTGAGTGTTCTAAATGTTCTGAGTGTTCTAAATGTTCTAAATGTTTAGAGTTCTAAATGTTCTGAGTGTTCTAAATGTTCTGAGTGTTCTAAATGTTCTAATTGTTTTGAGTGTTCTAAATGTTCTGAATGTTCTAAATGTTCTAATTGTTCTGAGTGTTCTAAATGTTCTGAGTGTTCTAAATGTTCTGAGTGTTCTAAATGTTCTAATTGTTCTGAGTGTTCTAAATGTTCTGAGTGTTCTAAATGTTCTAATTGTTCTGAGTGTTCTAAATGTTCTGAGTGTTCTGAGTGTTCTAAATGTTCTGAGTGTTCTAAATGTTCTAAATGTTCTGAGTGTTCTAAATGTTCTGATTGTTCTAAATGTTCTAAATGTTCTGAGTGTTCTAAATGTTCTAAATGTTCTGAGTGTTCTGAGTGTTCTAATTGTTCTGAGTGTTCTAAATGTTCTAATTGTTCTGAGTGTTCTAAATGTTCTGAGTGTTCTAAATGTTCTGAGTGTTCTAAATGTTCTGAGTGTTCTAAATGTTCTAATTGTTCTGAGTGTTCTAAATGTTCTGAGTGTTCTAAATGTTCTAATTGTTCTGAGTGTTCTAAATGTTCTGAGTGTTCTGAGTGTTCTAAATGTTCTGAGTGTTCTAAATTTTCTAAATGTTCTGAGTGTTCTAAATGTTCTGATTGTTCTAAATGTTCTAAATGTTCTGAGTGTTCTAAATGTTCTAAATGTTCTGAGTGTTCTGAGTGTTCTAATTGTTCTGAGTGTTCTAAATGTTCTAATTGTTCTGAGTGTTCTAAATGTTCTGAGTGTTCTGAGTGTTCTAAATGTTCTGAGTGTTCTAAATGTTCTAAATGTTCTAAATGTTCTGAGTGTTCTAAATGTTCTGAGTGCTCTAAATGTTCTGAGTGTTCTAAATGTTCTAATTGTTCTGAGTGTTCTAAATGTTCTGAGTGTTCTGAGTGTTCTAAATGTTCTGAGTGTTCTAAATGTTCTAATTGTTCTGAGTGTTCTAAATGTTCTGAGTGTTCTAAATGTTCTGAGTGTTCTAAATGTTCTAATTGTTTTGAGTGTTCTAAATGTTCTAATTGTTTTGAGTGTTCTAAATGTTCTGAGTGTTCTAAATGTTCTGAGTGTTCTAAATGTTCTAATTGTTCTGAGTGTTCTAAATGTTCTGAGTGTTCTAAATGTTCTGAGTGTTCTAAATGTTCTAATTGTTTTTGAGTGTTCTAAATGTTCTGAATGTTCTAAATGTTCTAATTGTTCTGAGTGTTCTAAATGTTCTGAGTGTTCTAAATGTTCTGAGTGTTCTAAATGTTCTAATTGTTCTGAGTGTTCTAAATGTTCTGAGTGTTCTAAATGTTCTAATTGTTCTGAGTGTTCTAAATGTTCTGAGTGTTCTGAGTGTTCTAAATGTTCTGAGTGTTCTAAATGTTCTAAATGTTCTGAGTTTTCTAAATGTTCTGATTGTTCTAAATGTTCTAAATGTTCTGAGTGTTCTAAATGTTCTAAATGTTCTGAGTGTTCTGAGTGTTCTAATTGTTCTGAGTGTTCTAAATGTTCTAATTGTTCTGAGTGTTCTAAATGTTCTGAGTGTTCTGAGTGTTCTAAATGTTCTGAGTGTTCTAAATGTTCTAAATGTTCTAAATGTTCTAAATGTTCTGAGTGTTCTAAATGTTCTGAGTGCTCTAAATGTTCTGAGTGTTCTAAATGTTCTAATTGTTCTGAGTGTTCTAAATGTTCTGAGTGTTCTGAGTGTTCTAAATGTTCTGAGTGTTCTAAATGTTCTGAGTGTTCTGAGTGTTCTAAATGTTCTGAGTGTTCTAAATGTTCTAATTGTTCTGAGTGTTCTAAATGTTCTGAGTGTTCTAAATGTTCTGAGTGTTCTAAATGTTCTAATTGTTTTGAGTGTTCTAAATGTTCTAATTGTTTTGAGTGTTCTAAATGTTCTGAGTGTTCTAAATGTTCTGAGTGTTCTAAATGTTCTAAATGTTTAGAGTTCTAAATGTTCTGAGTGTTCTAAATGTTCTGAGTGTTCTAAATGTTCTAATTGTTTTGAGTGTTCTAAATGTTCTGAATGTTCTAAATGTTCTAATTGTTCTGAGTGTTCTAAATGTTCTGAGTGTTCTAAATGTTCTGAGTGTTCTAAATGTTCTAATTGTTCTGAGTGTTCTAAATGTTCTGAGTGTTCTAAATGTTCTAATTGTTCTGAGTGTTCTAAATGTTCTGAGTGTTCTGAGTGTTCTAAATGTTCTGAGTGTTCTAAATGTTCTAAATGTTCTGAGTGTTCTAAATGTTCTGATTGTTCTAAATGTTCTAAATGTTCTGAGTGTTCTAAATGTTCTAAATGTTCTGAGTGTTCTGAGTGTTCTAATTGTTCTGAGTGTTCTAAATGTTGTAATTGTTCTGAGTGTTCTAAATGTTCTGAGTGTTCTGAGTGTTCTAAATGTTCTGAGTGTTCTAAATGTTCTAAATGTTCTAAATGTTCTGAGTGTTCTAAATGTTCTGAGTGCTCTAAATGTTCTGAGTGTTCTAAATGTTCTAATTGTTCTGAGTGTTCTAAATGTTCTGAGTGTTCTGAGTGTTCTAAATGTTCTGAGTGTTCTAAATGTTCTAATTGTTCTGAGTGTTCTAAATGTTCTGAGTGTTCTAAATGTTCTGAGTGTTCTAAATGTTCTAATTGTTTTGAGTGTTCTAAATGTTCTAATTGTTTTGAATGTTCTAAATGTTCTGAGTGTTCTAAATGTTCTGAGTGTTCTAAATGTTCTAATTGTTCTGAGTGTTCTAAATGTTCTGAGTGTTCTAAATGTTCTGAGTGTTCTAAATGTTCTAATTGTTTTGAGTGTTCTAAATGTTCTAATTGTTTTGAGTGTTCTAAATGTTCTGAGTGTTCTAAATGTTCTAAATGTTTAGAGTTCTAAATGTTCTGAGTGTTCTAAATGTTCTGAGTGTTCTAAATGTTCTAATTGTTTTGAGTGTTCTAAATGTTCTGAGTGTTCTAAATGTTCTAATTGTTCTGAGTGTTCTAAATGTTCTGAGTGTTCTAAATGTTCTGAGTGTTCTAAATGTTCTAATTGTTTTGAGTGTTCTAAATGTTCTAATTGTTTTGAGTGTTCTAAATGTTCTGAGTGTTCTAAATGTTCTGAGTGTTCTAAATGTTCTAAATGTTTAGAGTTCTAAATGTTCTGAGTGTTCTAAATGTTCTGAGTGTTCTAAATGTTCTAATTGTTTTGAGTGTTCTAAATGTTCTGAATGTTCTAAATGTTCTAATTGTTCTGAGTGTTCTAAATGTTCTGAGTGTTCTAAATGTTCTGAGTGTTCTAAATGTTCTAATTGTTCTGAGTGTTCTAAATGTTCTGAGTGTTCTAAATGTTCTAATTGTTCTGAGTGTTCTAAATGTTCTGAGTGTTCTGAGTGTTCTAAATGTTCTGAGTGTTCTAAATGTTCTGAGTGTTCTAAATGTTCTGATTGTTCTAAATGTTCTAAATGTTCTGAGTGTTCTAAATGTTCTAAATGTTCTGAGTGTTCTGAGTGTTCTAATTGTTCTGAGTGTTCTAAATGTTCTAATTGTTCTGAGTGTTCTAAATGTTCTGAGTGTTCTGAGTGTTCTAAATGTTCTGAGTGTTCTAAATGTTCTAAATGTTCTAAATGTTCTGAGTGTTCTAAATGTTCTGAGTGCTCTAAATGTTCTGAGTGTTCTAAATGTTCTAATTGTTCTGAGTGTTCTAAATGTTCTGAGTGTTCTGAGTGTTCTAAATGTTCTGAGTGTTCTAAATGTTCTAATTGTTCTGAGTGTTCTAAATGTTCTGAGTGTTCTAAATGTTCTGAGTGTTCTAAATGTTCTAATTGTTTTGAGTGTTCTAAATGTTCTAATTGTTTTGAGTGTTCTAAATGTTCTGAGTGTTCTAAATGTTCTGAGTGTTCTAAATGTTCTAATTGTTCTGAGTGTTCTAAATGTTCTGAGTGTTCTAAATGTTCTGAGTGTTCTAAATGTTCTAATTGTTTTGAGTGTTCTAAATGTTCTAATTGTTTTGAGTGTTCTAAATGTTCTGAGTGTTCTAAATGTTCTAAATGTTTAGAGTTCTAAATGTTCTGAGTGTTCTAAATGTTCTGAGTGTTCTAAATGTTCTAATTGTTTTGAGTGTTCTAAATGTTCTGAGTGTTCTAAATGTTCTAATTGTTCTGAGTGTTCTAAATGTTCTGAGTGTTCTAAATGTTCTGAGTGTTCTAAATGTTCTAATTGTTCTGAGTGTTCTAAATGTTCTGAGTGTTCTAAATGTTCTAATTGTTCTGAGTGTTCTAAATGTTCTGAGTGTTCTGAGTGTTCTAAATGTTCTGAGTGTTCTAAATGTTCTAAATGTTCTGAGTGTTCTAAATGTTCTGAGTGTTCTAAATGTTCTAAATGTTCTGAGTGTTCTAAATGTTCTAAATGTTCTGAGTGTTCTGAGTGTTCTAATTGTTCTGAGTGTTCTAAATGTTCTAATTGTTCTGAGTGTTCTAAATGTTCTGAGTGTTCTGAGTGTTCTAAATGTTCTGAGTGTTCTAAATGTTCTAAATGTTCTGAGTGTTCTAAATGTTCTGAGTGCTCTAAATGTTCTGAGTGTTCTAAATGTTCTAATTGTTCTGAGTGTTCTAAATGTTCTGAGTGTTCTGAGTGTTCTAAATGTTCTGAGTGTTCTAAATGTTCTAATTGTTCTGAGTGTTCTAAATGTTCTGAGTGTTCTAAATGTTCTGAGTGTTCTAAATGTTCTAATTGTTCTGAGTGTTCTAAATGTTCTGAGTGTTCTAAATGTTCTAAATGTTCTGAGTGTTCTAAATGTTCTGAGTGTTCTAAATGTTCTAATTGTTCTGAGTGTTCTAAATGTTCTGAGTGTTCTAAATGTTCTGAGTGGTCTAAATGTTCTAATTGTTCTGAGTGTTCTAAATGTTCTGAATATTCTAAATGTTCTGAGTGTTCTGAGTGTTCTAAATGTTCAGAGTGTTCTAAATGTTCTGAGTGTTCTGAGTGTTCTAAATGTTCTAATTGTTCTGAGTGTTCTAAATGTTCTGAGTGTTCTAATTGTTCTGAGTGTTCTAAATGTTCTAATTGTTTTGAGTGTTCTAAATGTTCTAATTGTTTTGAGTGTTCTAAATGTTCTGAGTGTTCTAAATGTTCTAAATGTTTAGAGTTCTAAATATTCTGAGTGTTCTACATGTTCTGAGTGTTCTAAATGTTCTAATTGTTTTGAGTGTTCTAAATGTTCTGAGTGTTCTAAATGTTCTAATTGTTCTGAGTGTTCTAAATGTTCTGAGTGTTCTAAATGTTCTGAGTGTTCTAAATGTTCTAATTGTTCTGAGTGTTCTAAATGTTCTGAGTGTTCTAAATGTTCTAATTGTTCTGAGTGTTCTAAATGTTCTGAGTGTTCTGAGTGTTCTAAATGTTCTGAGTGTTCTAAATGTTCTAAATGTTCTGAGTGTTCTAAATGTTCTGAGTGTTCTAAATGTTCTAAATGTTCTGAGTGTTCTAAATGTTCTAAATGTTCTGAGTGTTCTGAGTGTTCTAATTGTTCTGAGTGTTCTAAATGTTCTAATTGTTCTGAGTGTTCTAAATGTTCTGAGTGTTCTGAGTGTTCTAAATGTTCTGAGTGTTCTAAATGTTCTAAATGTTCTGAGTGTTCTAAATGTTCTGAGTGCTCTAAATGTTCTGAGTGTTCTAAATGCTCTAATTGTTCTGAGTGTTCTAAATGTTCTGAGTGTTCTGAGTGTTCTAAATGTTCTGAGTGTTCTAAATGTTCTAATTGTTCTGAGTGTTCTAAATGTTCTGAGTGTTCTAAATGTTCTGAGTGTTCTAAATGTTCTAATTGTTCTGAGTGTTCTAAATGTTCTGAGTGTTCTAAATGTTCTAAATGTTCTGAGTGTTCTAAATGTTCTGAGTGTTCTAAATGTTCTAATTGTTCTGAGTGTTCTAAATGTTCTGAGTGTTCTAAATGTTCTGAGTGTTCTAAATGTTCTAATTGTTCTGAGTGTTCTAAATGTTCTGAATATTCTAAATGTTCTGAGTGTTCTGAGTGTTCTAAATGTTCAGAGTGTTCTAAATGTTCTGAGTGTTCTGAGTGTTCTAAATGTTCTAATTGTTCTGAGTGTTCTAAATGTTCTGAGTGTTCTAAATGTTCTAATTGTTCTGAGTGTTCTAAATGTTCTGAGTGTTCTAAATGTTCTGAGTGTTCTAAATGTTCTAATTGTTCTGAGTGTTCTAAATATTCTGAGTGTTCTGAGTGTTCTAAATGTTCTGAGTGTTCTAAATGTTCTAAATGTTTTGAGTGTTCTAAATGTTCTGAGTGTTCTAAATGTTCTGAGTGTTCTAAATGTTCTGAGTGTTCTAAATGTTCTAATTGTTCTGAGTGTTCTAAATGTTCTGAGTGTTCTGAGTGTTCTAAATGTCCTAATTTTTCTGAGTGTTCTAAATGTTCTGAGTGTTCTGAGTGTTCTAAATGTTCTAATTGTTCTAAATGTTCTAAATGTTCTGAGTGTTCTAAATGTTCTAAATGTTCTGAGTGTTCTGAGTGTTCTAATTGTTCTGAGTGTTCTAAATGTTCTAATTGTTCTGAGTGTTCTAAATGTTCTGAGTGTTCTAAATGTTCTAATTGTTCTGAGTGTTCTAAATGTTCTGAGTGTTCTAAATATTCTGAGTGTTCTGAGTGTTCTAAATGTTCTGAGTGTTCTAAATGTTCTAAATGTTCTGAGTGTTCTAAATGTTCTGAGTGTTCTAAATGTTCTGAGTGTTCTAAATGTTCTGAGTGTTCTAAATCTTCTAATTGTTCTGAGTGTTCTAAATGTTCTGAGTGTTCTGAGTGTTCTAAATGTCCTAATTTTTCTGAGTGTTCTAAATGTTCTGAGTGTTCTGAGTGTTCTAAATGTTCTAATTGTTCTGAGTGTTCTAAATGTTCTGAGTGTTCTAAATGTTCTGAGTGGTCTAAATGTTCTAATTGTTCTGAGTGTTCTAAATGTTCTGAATATTCTAAATGTTCTGAGTGTTCTGAGTGTTCTAAATGTTCAGAGTGTTCTAAATGTTCTGAGTGTTCTGAGTGTTCTAAATGTTCTAATTGTTCTGAGTGTTCTAAATGTTCTGAGTGTTCTAATTGTTCTGAGTGTTCTAAATGTTCTAATTGTTTTGAGTGTTCTAAATGTTCTAATTGTTTTGAGTGTTCTAAATGTTCTGAGTGTTCTAAATGTTCTAAATGTTTAGAGTTCTAAATATTCTGAGTGTTCTACATGTTCTGAGTGTTCTAAATGTTCTAATTGTTTTGAGTGTTCTAAATGTTCTGAGTGTTCTAAATGTTCTAATTGTTCTGAGTGTTCTAAATGTTCTGAGTGTTCTAAATGTTCTGAGTGTTCTAAATGTTCTAATTGTTCTGAGTGTTCTAAATGTTCTGAGTGTTCTAAATGTTCTAATTGTTCTGAGTGTTCTAAATGTTCTGAGTGTTCTGAGTGTTCTAAATGTTCTGAGTGTTCTAAATGTTCTAAATGTTCTGATTGTTCTAAATGTTCTGAGTGTTCTAAATGTTCTAAATGTTCTGAGTGTTCTAAATGTTCTAAATGTTCTGAGTGTTCTGAGTGTTCTAATTGTTCTGAGTGTTCTAAATGTTCTAATTGTTCTGAGTGTTCTAAATGTTCTGAGTGTTCTGAGTGTTCTAAATGTTCTGAGTGTTCTAAATGTTCTAAATGTTCTGAGTGTTCTAAATGTTCTGAGTGCTCTAAATGTTCTGAGTGTTCTAAATGCTCTAATTGTTCTGAGTGTTCTAAATGTTCTGAGTGTTCTGAGTGTTCTAAATGTTCTGAGTGTTCTAAATGTTCTAATTGTTCTGAGTGTTCTAAATGTTCTGAGTGTTCTAAATGTTCTGAGTGTTCTAAATGTTCTAATTGTTCTGAGTGTTCTAAATGTTCTGAGTGTTCTAAATGTTCTAAATGTTCTGAGTGTTCTAAATGTTCTGAGTGTTCTAAATGTTCTAATTGTTCTGAGTGTTCTAAATGTTCTGAGTGTTCTAAATGTTCTGAGTGTTCTAAATGTTCTAATTGTTCTGAGTGTTCTAAATGTTCTGAATATTCTAAATGTTCTGAGTGTTCTGAGTGTTCTAAATGTTCAGAGTGTTCTAAATGTTCTGAGTGTTCTGAGTGTTCTAAATGTTCTAATTGTTCTGAGTGTTCTAAATGTTCTGAGTGTTCTAAATGTTCTAATTGTTCTGAGTGTTCTAAATGTTCTGAGTGTTCTAAATGTTCTGAGTGTTCTAAATGTTCTAATTGTTCTGAGTGTTCTAAATATTCTGAGTGTTCTGAGTGTTCTAAATGTTCTGAGTGTTCTAAATGTTCTAAATGTTTTGAGTGTTCTAAATGTTCTGAGTGTTCTAAATGTTCTGAGTGTTCTAAATGTTCTGAGTGTTCTAAATGTTCTAATTGTTCTGAGTGTTCTAAATGTTCTGAGTGTTCTGAGTGTTCTAAATGTCCTAATTTTTCTGAGTGTTCTAAATGTTCTGAGTGTTCTGAGTGTTCTAAATGTTCTAATTGTTCTAAATGTTCTAAATGTTCTGAGTGTTCTAAATGTTCTAAATGTTCTGAGTGTTCTGAGTGTTCTAATTGTTCTGAGTGTTCTAAATGTTCTAATTGTTCTGAGTGTTCTAAATGTTCTGAGTGTTCTAAATGTTCTAATTGTTCTGAGTGTTCTAAATGTTCTGAGTGTTCTAAATATTCTGAGTGTTCTGAGTGTTCTAAATGTTCTGAGTGTTCTAAATGTTCTAAATGTTCTGAGTGTTCTAAATGTTCTGAGTGTTCTAAATGTTCTGAGTGTTCTAAATGTTCTGAGTGTTCTAAATCTTCTAATTGTTCTGAGTGTTCTAAATGTTCTGAGTGTTCTGAGTGTTCTAAATGTCCTAATTTTTCTGAGTGTTCTAAATGTTCTGAGTGTTCTGAGTGTTCTAAATGTTCTAATTGTTCTAAATGTTCTAAATGTTCTGAGTGTTCTAAATGTTCTAAATGTTCTGAGTGTTCTGAGTGTTCTAATTGTTCTGAGTGTTCTAAATGTTCTAATTGTTCTGAGTGTTCTAAATGTTCTGAGTGTTCTAAATGTTCTAATTGTTCTGAGTGTTCTAAATGTTCTGAGTGTTCTAAATGTTCTGAGTGTTCTGAGTGTTCTAAATGTTCTGAGTGTTCTAAATGTTCTGAGTGTTCTAAATGTTCTAATTGTTCTGAATGTTCTAAATGTTCTGAGTGTTCTAAATGTTCTAATTGTTCTGAGTGTTCTAAATGTTCTAATTGTTCTGAGTGTTCTAAATGTTCTGAGTGTTCTAAATGTTCTGAGTGTTCTAAATGTTCTAATTGTTTTGAGTGTTCTAAATGTTCTAATTGTTTTGAGTGTTCTAAATGTTCTGAGTGTTCTAAATGTTCTAAATGTTTAGAGTTCTAAATGTTCTGAGTGTTCTAAATGTTCTGAGTGTTCTAAATGTTCTAATTGTTTTGATTGTTCTAAATGTTCTGAGTGTTCTAAATGTTCTAATTGTTCTGAGTGTTCTAAATGTTCTGAGTGTTCTAAATGTTCTGAGTGTTCTAAATGTTCTAATTGTTCTGAGTGTTCTAAATGTTCTGAGTGTTCTAAATGTTCTAAATGTTCTGAGTGTTCTAAATGTTCTAAATGTTCTAATTGTTCTGAGTGTTCTAAATGTTCTGAGTGTTCTAAATGTTCTAATTGTTCTGAGTGTTCTAAATGTTCTGAGTGTTCTGAGTGTTCTAAATGTTCTGAGTGTTCTAAATGTTCTAATTGTTCTGAGTGTTCTAAATGTTCTGAGTGCTCTAAATGTTCTGAGTGTTCTAAATGTTCTAATTGTTCTGAGTGTTCTAAATGTTCTGAGTGTTCTAAATGTTCTAAATGTTCTGAGTGTTCTAAATGTTCTGAGTGTTCTAAATGTTCTAATTGTTCTGAGTGTTCTAAATGTTCTGAGTGTTCTAAATGTTCTAATTGTTCTGAGTGTTCTAAATGTTCTGAGTGTTCTGAGTGTTCTAAATGTTCTGAGTGTTCTAAATGTTCTAAATGTTCTGAGTGTTCTAAATGTTCTGATTGTTCTAAATGTTCTAAATGTTCTGAGTGTTCTAAATGTTCTAAATGTTCTGAGTGTTCTGAGTGTTCTAATTGTTCTGAGTGTTCTAAATGTTCTAATTGTTCTGAGTGTTCTAAATGTTCTGAGTGTTCTGAGTGTTCTAAATGTTCTGAGTGTTCTAAATGTTCTAAATGTTCTAAATGTTCTGAGTGTTCTAAATGTTCTGAGTGCTCTAAATGTTCTGAGTGTTCTAAATGTTCTAATTGTTCTGAGTGTTCTAAATGTTCTGAGTGTTCTGAGTGTTCTAAATGTTCTGAGTGTTCTAAATGTTCTGAGTGTACTGAGTGTTCTAAATGTTCTGAGTGTTCTAAATGTTCTAATTGTTCTGAGTGTTCTAAATGTTCTGAGTGTTCTAAATGTTCTGAGTGTTCTAAATGTTCTAATTGTTTTGAGTGTTCTAAATGTTCTAATTGTTTTGAGTGTTCTAAATGTTCTGAGTGTTCTAAATGTTCTGAGTGTTCTAAATGTTCTAAATGTTTAGAGTTCTAAATGTTCTGAGTGTTCTAAATGTTCTAATTGTTTTGAGTGTTCTAAATGTTCTGAATGTTCTAAATGTTCTAATTGTTCTGAGTGTTCTAAATGTTCTGAGTGTTCTAAATGTTCTGAGTGTTCTAAATGTTCTAATTGTTCTGAGTGTTCTAAATGTTCTGAGTGTTCTAAATGTTCTAATTGTTCTGAGTGTTCTAAATGTTCTGAGTGTTCTGAGTGTTCTAAATGTTCTGAGTGTTCTAAATGTTCTAAATGTTCTGAGTGTTCTAAATGTTCTGATTGTTCTAAATGTTCTAAATGTTCTGAGTGTTCTAAATGTTCTAAATGTTCTGAGTGTTCTGAGTGTTCTAATTGTTCTGAGTGTTCTAAATGTTCTAATTGTTCTGAGTGTTCTAAATGTTCTGAGTGTTCTGAGTGTTCTAAATGTTCTGAGTGTTCTAAATGTTCTAAATGTTCTAAATGTTCTGAGTGTTCTAAATGTTCTGAGTGCTCTAAATGTTCTGAGTGTTCTAAATGTTCTAATTGTTCTGAGTGTTCTAAATGTTCTGAGTGTTCTGAGTGTTCTAAATGTTCTGAGTGTTCTAAATGTTCTAATTGTTCTGAGTGTTCTAAATGTTCTGAGTGTTCTAAATGTTCTGAGTGTTCTAAATGTTCTAATTGTTTTGAGTGTTCTAAATGTTCTAATTGTTTTGAGTGTTCTAAATGTTCTGAGTGTTCTAAATGTTCTGAGTGTTCTAAATGTTCTAATTGTTCTGAGTGTTCTAAATGTTCTGAGTGTTCTAAATGTTCTGAGTGTTCTAAATGTTCTAATTGTTTTGAGTGTTCTAAATGTTCTAATTGTTTTGAGTGTTCTAAATGTTCTGAGTGTTCTAAATGTTCTAAATGTTTAGAGTTCTAAATGTTCTGAGTGTTCTAAATGTTCTGAGTGTTCTAAATGTTCTAATTGTTTTGAGTGTTCTAAATGTTCTGAGTGTTCTAAATGTTCTAATTGTTCTGAGTGTTCTAAATGTTCTGAGTGTTCTAAATGTTCTGAGTGTTCTAAATGTTCTAATTGTTTTGAGTGTTCTAAATGTTCTAATTGTTTTGAGTGTTCTAAATGTTCTGAGTGTTCTAAATGTTCTGAGTGTTCTAAATGTTCTAAATGTTTAGAGTTCTAAATGTTCTGAGTGTTCTAAATGTTCTGAGTGTTCTAAATGTTCTAATTGTTTTGAGTGTTCTAAATGTTCTGAATGTTCTAAATGTTCTAATTGTTCTGAGTGTTCTAAATGTTCTGAGTGTTCTAAATGTTCTGAGTGTTCTAAATGTTCTAATTGTTCTGAGTGTTCTAAATGTTCTGAGTGTTCTAAATGTTCTAATTGTTCTGAGTGTTCTAAATGTTCTGAGTGTTCTGAGTGTTCTAAATGTTCTGAGTGTTCTAAATGTTCTAAATGTTCTGAGTGTTCTAAATGTTCTGATTGTTCTAAATGTTCTAAATGTTCTGAGTGTTCTAAATGTTCTAAATGTTCTGAGTGTTCTGAGTGTTCTAATTGTTCTGAGTGTTCTAAATGTTCTAATTGTTCTGAGTGTTCTAAATGTTCTGAGTGTTCTGAGTGTTCTAAATGTTCTGAGTGTTCTAAATGTTCTAAATGTTCTAAATGTTCTGAGTGTTCTAAATGTTCTGAGTGCTCTAAATGTTCTGAGTGTTCTAAATGTTCTAATTGTTCTGAGTGTTCTAAATGTTCTGAGTGTTCTGAGTGTTCTAAATGTTCTGAGTGTTCTAAATGTTCTAATTGTTCTGAGTGTTCTAAATGTTCTGAGTGTTCTAAATGTTCTGAGTGTTCTAAATGTTCTAATTGTTTTGAGTGTTCTAAATGTTCTAATTGTTTTGAGTGTTCTAAATGTTCTGAGTGTTCTAAATGTTCTGAGTGTTCTAAATGTTCTAATTGTTCTGAGTGTTCTAAATGTTCTGAGTGTTCTAAATGTTCTGAGTGTTCTAAATGTTCTAATTGTTTTGAGTGTTCTAAATGTTCTAATTGTTTTGAGTGTTCTAAATGTTCTGAGTGTTCTAAATGTTCTAAATGTTTAGAGTTCTAAATGTTCTGAGTGTTCTAAATGTTCTGAGTGTTCTAAATGTTCTAATTGTTTTGAGTGTTCTAAATGTTCTGAGTGTTCTAAATGTTCTAATTGTTCTGAGTGTTCTAAATGTTCTGAGTGTTCTAAATGTTCTGAGTGTTCTAAATGTTCTAATTGTTCTGAGTGTTCTAAATGTTCTGAGTGTTCTAAATGTTCTAATTGTTCTGAGTGTTCTAAATGTTCTGAGTGTTCTGAGTGTTCTAAATGTTCTGAGTGTTCTAAATGTTCTAAATGTTCTGAGTGTTCTAAATGTTCTGAGTGTTCTAAATGTTCTAAATGTTCTGAGTGTTCTAAATGTTCTAAATGTTCTGAGTGTTCTGAGTGTTCTAATTGTTCTGAGTGTTCTAAATGTTCTAATTGTTCTGAGTGTTCTAAATGTTCTGAGTGTTCTGAGTGTTCTAAATGTTCTGAGTGTTCTAAATGTTCTAAATGTTCTGAGTGTTCTAAATGTTCTGAGTGCTCTAAATGTTCTGAGTGTTCTAAATGTTCTAATTGTTCTGAGTGTTCTAAATGTTCTGAGTGTTCTGAGTGTTCTAAATGTTCTGAGTGTTCTAAATGTTCTAATTGTTCTGAGTGTTCTAAATGTTCTGAGTGTTCTAAATGTTCTGAGTGTTCTAAATGTTCTAATTGTTCTGAGTGTTCTAAATGTTCTGAGTGTTCTAAATGTTCTAAATGTTCTAAATGTTCTGAGTGTTCTAAATGTTCTGAGTGTTCTAAATGTTCTGAGTGTTCTAAATGTTCTGAGTGTTCTAAATGTTCTGAGTGTTCTAAATGTTCTAATTGTTCTGAGTGTTCTAAATGTTCTGAATATTCTAAATGTTCTGAGTGTTCTGAGTGTTCTAAATGTTCAGAGTGTTCTAAATGTTCTGAGTGTTCTGAGTGTTCTAAATGTTCTAATTGTTCTGAGTGTTCTAAATGTTCTGAGTGTTCTAATTGTTCTGAGTGTTCTAAATGTTCTAATTGTTTTGAGTGTTCTAAATGTTCTAATTGTTTTGAGTGTTCTAAATGTTCTGAGTGTTCTAAATGTTCTAAATGTTTAGAGTTCTAAATATTCTGAGTGTTCTACATGTTCTGAGTGTTCTAAATGTTCTAATTGTTTTGAGTGTTCTAAATGTTCTGAGTGTTCTAAATGTTCTAATTGTTCTGAGTGTTCTAAATGTTCTGAGTGTTCTAAATGTTCTGAGTGTTCTAAATGTTCTAATTGTTCTGAGTGTTCTAAATGTTCTGAGTGTTCTAAATGTTCTAATTGTTCTGAGTGTTCTAAATGTTCTGAGTGTTCTGAGTGTTCTAAATGTTCTGAGTGTTCTAAATGTTCTAAATGTTCTGAGTGTTCTAAATGTTCTGAGTGTTCTAAATGTTCTAAATGTTCTGAGTGTTCTAAATGTTCTGAGTGTTCTGAGTGTTCTAAATGTTCTGAGTGTTCTAAATGTTCTAATTGTTCTGAGTGTTCTAAATGTTCTGAGTGCTCTAAATGTTCTGAGTGTTCTAAATGTTCTAATTGTTCTGAGTGTTCTAAATGTTCTGAGTGTTCTAAATGTTCTAAATGTTCTGAGTGTTCTAAATGTTCTGAGTGTTCTAAATGTTCTAATTGTTCTGAGTGTTCTAAATGTTCTGAGTGTTCTAAATGTTCTAATTGTTCTGAGTGTTCTAAATGTTCTGAGTGTTCTGAGTGTTCTAAATGTTCTGAGTGTTCTAAATGTTCTAAATGTTCTGAGTGTTCTAAATGTTCTGATTGTTCTAAATGTTCTAAATGTTCTGAGTGTTCTAAATGTTCTAAATGTTCTGAGTGTTCTGAGTGTTCTAATTGTTCTGAGTGTTCTAAATGTTCTAATTGTTCTGAGTGTTCTAAATGTTCTGAGTGTTCTGAGTGTTCTAAATGTTCTGAGTGTTCTAAATGTTCTAAATGTTCTAAATGTTCTGAGTGTTCTAAATGTTCTGAGTGCTCTAAATGTTCTGAGTGTTCTAAATGTTCTAATTGTTCTGAGTGTTCTAAATGTTCTGAGTGTTCTGAGTGTTCTAAATGTTCTGAGTGTTCTAAATGTTCTGAGTGTTCTGAGTGTTCTAAATGTTCTGAGTGTTCTAAATGTTCTAATTGTTCTGAGTGTTCTAAATGTTCTGAGTGTTCTAAATGTTCTGAGTGTTCTAAATGTTCTAATTGTTTTGAGTGTTCTAAATGTTCTAATTGTTTTGAGTGTTCTAAATGTTCTGAGTGTTCTAAATGTTCTGAGTGTTCTAAATGTTCTAAATGTTTAGAGTTCTAAATGTTCTGAGTGTTCTAAATGTTCTGAGTGTTCTAAATGTTCTAATTGTTTTGAGTGTTCTAAATGTTCTGAATGTTCTAAATGTTCTAATTGTTCTGAGTGTTCTAAATGTTCTGAGTGTTCTAAATGTTCTGAGTGTTCTAAATGTTCTAATTGTTCTGAGTGTTCTAAATGTTCTGAGTGTTCTAAATGTTCTAATTGTTCTGAGTGTTCTAAATGTTCTGAGTGTTCTGAGTGTTCTAAATGTTCTGAGTGTTCTAAATGTTCTAAATGTTCTGAGTGTTCTAAATGTTCTGATTGTTCTAAATGTTCTAAATGTTCTGAGTGTTCTAAATGTTCTAATTGTTCTGAGTGTTCTAAATGTTCTGAGTGTTCTGAGTGTTCTAAATGTTCTGAGTGTTCTAAATGTTCTAAATGTTCTAAATGTTCTGAGTGTTCTAAATGTTCTGAGTGCTCTAAATGTTCTGAGTGTTCTAAATGTTCTAATTGTTCTGAGTGTTCTAAATGTTCTGAGTGTTCTGAGTGTTCTAAATGTTCTGAGTGTTCTAAATGTTCTAATTGTTCTGAGTGTTCTAAATGTTCTGAGTGTTCTAAATGTTCTGAGTGTTCTAAATGTTCTAATTGTTTTGAGTGTTCTAAATGTTCTAATTGTTTTGAGTGTTCTAAATGTTCTGAGTGTTCTAAATGTTCTGAGTGTTCTAAATGTTCTAATTGTTCTGAGTGTTCTAAATGTTCTGAGTGTTCTAAATGTTCTGAGTGTTCTAAATGTTCTAATTGTTTTGAGTGTTCTAAATGTTCTAATTGTTTTGAGTGTTCTAAATGTTCTGAGTGTTCTAAATGTTATAAATGTTTAGAGTTCTAAATGTTCTGAGTGTTCTAAATGTTCTGAGTGTTCTAAATGTTCTAATTGTTTTGAGTGTTCTAAATGTTCTGAGTGTTCTAAATGTTCTAATTGTTCTGAGTGTTCTAAATGTTCTGAGTGTTCTAAATGTTCTGAGTGTTCTAAATGTTCTAATTGTTTTGAGTGTTCTAAATGTTCTAATTGTTTTGAGTGTTCTAAATGTTCTGAGTGTTCTAAATGTTCTGAGTGTTCTAAATGTTCTAAATGTTTAGAGTTCTAAATGTTCTGAGTGTTCTAAATGTTCTGAGTGTTCTAAATGTTCTAATTGTTTTGAGTGTTCTAAATGTTCTGAATGTTCTAAATGTTCTAATTGTTCTGAGTGTTCTAAATGTTCTGAGTGTTCTAAATGTTCTGAGTGTTCTAAATGTTCTAATTGTTCTGAGTGTTCTAAATGTTCTGAGTGTTCTAAATGTTCTAATTGTTCTGAGTGTTCTAAATGTTCTGAGTGTTCTGAGTGTTCTAAATGTTCTGAGTGTTCTAAATGTTCTAAATGTTCTGAGTGTTCTAAATGTTCTGATTGTTCTAAATGTTCTAAATGTTCTGAGTGTTCTAAATGTTCTAAATGTTCTGAGTGTTCTGAGTGTTCTAATTGTTCTGAGTGTTCTAAATGTTCTAATTGTTCTGAGTGTTCTAAATGTTCTGAGTGTTCTGAGTGTTCTAAATGTTCTGAGTGTTCTAAATGTTCTAAATGTTCTAAATGTTCTGAGTGTTCTAAATGTTCTGAGTGCTCTAAATGTTCTGAGTGTTCTAAATGTTCTAATTGTTCTGAGTGTTCTAAATGTTCTGAGTGTTCTGAGTGTTCTAAATGTTCTGAGTGTTCTAAATGTTCTAATTGTTCTGAGTGTTCTAAATGTTCTGAGTGTTCTAAATGTTCTGAGTGTTCTAAATGTTCTAATTGTTTTGAGTGTTCTAAATGTTCTAATTGTTTTGAGTGTTCTAAATGTTCTGAGTGTTCTAAATGTTCTGAGTGTTCTAAATGTTCTAATTGTTCTGAGTGTTCTAAATGTTCTGAGTGTTCTAAATGTTCTGAGTGTTCTAAATGTTCTAATTGTTTTGAGTGTTCTAAATGTTCTAATTGTTTTGAGTGTTCTAAATGTTCTGAGTGTTCTAAATGTTCTAAATGTTTAGAGTTCTAAATGTTCTGAGTGTTCTAAATGTTCTGAGTGTTCTAAATGTTCTAATTGTTTTGAGTGTTCTAAATGTTCTGAGTGTTCTAAATGTTCTAATTGTTCTGAGTGTTCTAAATGTTCTGAGTGTTCTAAATGTTCTGAGTGTTCTAAATGTTCTAATTGTTCTGAGTGTTCTAAATGTTCTGAGTGTTCTAAATGTTCTAATTGTTCTGAGTGTTCTAAATGTTCTGAGTGTTCTGAGTGTTCTAAATGTTCTGAGTGTTCTAAATGTTCTAAATGTTCTGAGTGTTCTAAATGTTCTGAGTGTTCTAAATGTTCTAAATGTTCTGAGTGTTCTAAATGTTCTAAATGTTCTGAGTGTTCTGAGTGTTCTAATTGTTCTGAGTGTTCTAAATGTTCTAATTGTTCTGAGTGTTCTAAATGTTCTGAGTGTTCTGAGTGTTCTAAATGTTCTGAGTGTTCTAAATGTTCTAAATGTTCTGAGTGTTCTAAATGTTCTGAGTGCTCTAAATGTTCTGAGTGTTCTAAATGTTCTAATTGTTCTGAGTGTTCTAAATGTTCTGAGTGTTCTGAGTGTTCTAAATGTTCTGAGTGTTCTAAATGTTCTAATTGTTCTGAGTGTTCTAAATGTTCTGAGTGTTCTAAATGTTCTGAGTGTTCTAAATGTTCTAATTGTTCTGAGTGTTCTAAATGTTCTGAGTGTTCTAAATGTTCTAAATGTTCTGAGTGTTCTAAATGTTCTGAGTGTTCTAAATGTTCTAATTGTTCTGAGTGTTCTAAATGTTCTGAGTGTTCTAAATGTTCTGAGTGTTCTAAATGTTCTAATTGTTCTGAGTGTTCTAAATGTTCTGAATATTCTAAATGTTCTGAGTGTTCTGAGTGTTCTAAATGTTCAGAGTGTTCTAAATGTTCTGAGTGTTCTGAGTGTTCTAAATGTTCTAATTGTTCTGAGTGTTCTAAATGTTCTGAGTGTTCTAATTGTTCTGAGTGTTCTAAATGTTCTAATTGTTTTGAGTGTTCTAAATGTTCTAATTGTTTTGAGTGTTCTAAATGTTCTGAGTGTTCTAAATGTTCTAAATGTTTAGAGTTCTAAATATTCTGAGTGTTCTACATGTTCTGAGTGTTCTAAATGTTCTAATTGTTTTGAGTGTTCTAAATGTTCTGAGTGTTCTAAATGTTCTAATTGTTCTGAGTGTTCTAAATGTTCTGAGTGTTCTAAATGTTCTGAGTGTTCTAAATGTTCTAATTGTTCTGAGTGTTCTAAATGTTCTGAGTGTTCTAAATGTTCTAATTGTTCTGAGTGTTCTAAATGTTCTGAGTGTTCTGAGTGTTCTAAATGTTCTGAGTGTTCTAAATGTTCTAAATGTTCTGAGTGTTCTAAATGTTCTGAGTGTTCTAAATGTTCTAAATGTTCTGAGTGTTCTAAATGTTCTAAATGTTCTGAGTGTTCTGAGTGTTCTAATTGTTCTGAGTGTTCTAAATGTTCTAATTGTTCTGAGTGTTCTAAATGTTCTGAGTGTTCTGAGTGTTCTAAATGTTCTGAGTGTTCTAAATGTTCTAAATGTTCTGAGTGTTCTAAATGTTCTGAGTGCTCTAAATGTTCTGAGTGTTCTAAATGCTCTAATTGTTCTGAGTGTTCTGAGTGTTCTAAATGTTCTAATTGTTCTAAATGTTCTAAATGTTCTGAGTGTTCTAAATGTTCTAAATGTTCTGAGTGTTCTGAGTGTTCTAATTGTTCTGAGTGTTCTAAATGTTCTAATTGTTCTGAGTGTTCTAAATGTTCTGAGTGTTCTAAATGTTCTAATTGTTCTGAGTGTTCTAAATGTTCTGAGTGTTCTAAATGTTCTGAGTGTTCTAAATGTTCTAATTGTTCTGAGTGTTCTAAATATTCTGAGTGTTCTGAGTGTTCTAAATGTTCTGAGTGTTCTAAATGTTCTAAATGTTCTGAGTGTTCTAAATGTTCTGAGTGTTCTAAATGTTCTGAGTGTTCTAAATGTTCTGAGTGTTCTAAATCTTCTAATTGTTCTGAGTGTTCTAAATGTTCTGAGTGTTCTGAGTGTTCTAAATGTCCTAATTTTTCTGAGTGTTCTAAATGTTCTGAGTGTTCTGAGTGTTCTAAATGTTCTAATTGTTCTAAATGTTCTAAATGTTCTGAGTGTTCTAAATGTTCTAAATGTTCTGAGTGTTCTGAGTGTTCTAATTGTTCTGAGTGTTCTAAATGTTCTAATTGTTCTGAGTGTTCTAAATGTTCTAATTGTTCTGAGTGTTCTAAATGTTCTGAGTGTTCTGAGTGTTCTAAATGTTCTGAGTGTTCTAAATGTTCTGAGTGTTCTAAATGTTCTAAATGTTCTGAGTGTTCTAAATGTTCTGAGTGTTCTAAATGTTCTGAGTGTTCTAAATGTTCTAAATGTTCTGAGTGTTCTAAGTGTTCTAAATGTTCTGAGTGTTCTGAGTGTTCTAATTGTTCTGAGTGTTCTAAATGTTCTAATTGTTCTGAGTGTTCTAAATGTTCTGAGTGTTCTGAGTGTTCTAAATGTTCTGAGTGTTCTAAATGTTCTAAATGTTCTGAGTGTTCTAAATGTTCTGAGTGCTCTAAATGTTCTGAGTGTTCTAAATGTTCTAATTGTTCTGAGTGTTCTAAATGTTCTGAGTGTTCTGAGTGTTCTAAATGTTCTGAGTGTTCTAAATGTTCTGAGTGTTCTAAATGTTCTAATTGTTCTGAGTGTTCTAAATGTTCTGAGTGTTCTAAATGTTCTGAGTGTTCTAAATGTTCTAATTGTTCTGAGTGTTCTAAATGTTCTGAATATTCTAAATGTTCTGAGTGTTCTGAGTGTTCTAAATGTTCAGAGTGTTCTAAATGTTCTGAGTGTTCTGAATGTTCTAAATGTTCTAATTGTTCTGAGTGTTCTAAATGTTCTGAGTGTTCTAAATGTTCTAATTGTTCTGAGTGTTCTAAATGTTCTGAGTGTTCTAAATGTTCTGAGTGTTCTAAATGTTCTAATTGTTTTGAGTGTTCTAAATGTTCTAATTGTTTTGAGTGTTCTAAATGTTCTGAGTGTTCTAAATGTTCTAAATGTTTAGAGTTCTAAATGTTCTGAGTGTTCTAAATGTTCTGAGTGTTCTAAATGTTCTAATTGTTTTGAGTGTTCTAAATGTTCTGAATGTTCTAAATGTTCTAATTGTTCTGAGTGTTCTAAATGTTCTGAGTGTTCTAAATGTTCTGAGTGTTCTAAATGTTCTAATTGTTCTGAGTGTTCTAAATGTTCTGAGTGTTCTAAATGTTCTAATTGTTCTGAGTGTTCTAAATGTTCTGAGTGTTCTGAGTGTTCTGAGTGTTCTAAATGTTCTGAGTGTTCTAAATGTTCTAAATGTTCTAAATGTTCTGAGTGTTCTAAATGTTCTGAGTGCTCTAAATGTTCTGAGTGTTCTAAATGTTCTAATTGTTCTGAGTGTTCTAAATGTTCTGAGTGTTCTGAGTGTTCTAAATGTTCTGAGTGTTCTAAATGTTCTAATTGTTCTGAGTGTTCTAAATGTTCTGAGTGTTCTAAATGTTCTGAGTGTTCTAAATGTTCTAATTGTTTTGAGTGTTCTAAATGTTCTAATTGTTTTGAGTGTTCTAAATGTTCTGAGTGTTCTAAATGTTCTGAGTGTTCTAAATGTTCTAATTGTTCTGAGTGTTCTAAATGTTCTGAGTGTTCTAAATGTTCTGAGTGTTCTAAATGTTCTAATTGTTTTGAGTGTTCTAAATGTTCTAATTGTTTTGAGTGTTCTAAATGTTCTGAGTGTTCTAAATTTTCTAAATGTTTAGAGTTCTAAATGTTCTGAGTGTTCTAAATGTTCTGAGTGTTCTAAATGTTCTAATTGTTTTGAGTGTTCTAAATGTTCTGAGTGTTCTAAATGTTCTAATTGTTCTGAGTGTTCTAAATGTTCTGAGTGTTCTAAATGTTCTGAGTGTTCTAAATGTTCTAATTGTTCTGAGTGTTCTAAATGTTCTGAGTGTTCTAAATGTTCTAATTGTTCTGAGTGTTCTAAATGTTCTGAGTGTTCTGAGTGTTCTAAATGTTCTGAGTGTTCTAAATGATCTAAATGTTCTGAGTGTTCTAAATGTTCTGAGTGTTCTAAATGTTCTAAATGTTCTGAGTGTTCTGAGTGTTCTAATTGTTCTAATTGTTCTGAGTGTTCTAAATGTTCTGAGTGTTCTAAATGTTCTAAATGTTCTGAGTGTTCTAAATGTTCTGAGTGTTCTAAATGTTCTAATTGTTCTGAGTGTTCTAAATGTTCTGAATATTCTAAATGTTCTGAGTGTTCTGAGTGTTCTAAATGTTCAGAGTGTTCTAAATGTTCTGAGTGTTCTGAGTGTTCTAAATGTTCTAATTGTTCTGAGTGTTCTAAATGTTCTGAGTGTTCTAAATGTTCTAATTGTTCTGAGTGTTCTAAATGTTCTGAGTGTTCTAAATGTTCTGAGTGTTCTAAATGTTCTAATTGTTTTGAGTGTTCTAAATGTTCTAATTGTTTTGAGTGTTCTAAATGTTCTGAGTGTTCTAAATGTTCTAAATGTTTAGAGTTCTAAATGTTCTGAGTGTTCTAAATGTTTTGAGTGTTCTAAATGTTCTAATTGTTTTGATTGTTCTAAATGTTCTGAGTGTTCTAAATGTTCTAATTGTTCTGAGTGTTCTAAATGTTCTGAGTGTTCTAAATGTTCTGAGTGTTCTAAATGTTCTAATTGTTCTGAGTGTTCTAAATGTTCTGAGTGTTCTAAATGTTCTAAATGTTCTGAGTGTTCTAAATGTTCTAAATGTTCTGAGTGTTCTGAGTGTTCTAATTGTTCTGAGTGTTCTAAATGTTCTAATTGTTCTGAGTGTTCTAAATGTTCTGAGTGTTCTGAGTGTTCTAAATGTTCTGAGTGTTCTAAATGTTCTAAATGTTCTGAGTGTTCTAAATGTTCTGAGTGCTCTAAATGTTCTGAGTGTTCTAAATGTTCTAATTGTTCTGAGTGTTCTAAATTTTCTGAGTGTTCTGAGTGTTCTAAATGTTCTGAGTATTCTAAATGTTCTAATTGTCCTGAGTGTTCTAAATGTTCTGAGTGTTCTAAATGTTCTGAGTGTTCTAAATGTTCTAATTGTTCTGAGTGTTCTAAATGTTCTGAGTGTTCTAAATGTTCTAAATGTTCTGAGTGTTCTAAATGTTCTGAGTGTTCTAAATGTTCTAATTGTTCTGAGTGTTCTAAATGTTCTGAGTGTTCTAAATGTTCTGAGTGTTCTAAATGTTCTAATTGTTCTGAGTGTTCTAAATGTTCTGAATATTCTAAATGTTCTGAGTGTTCTGAGTGTTCTAAATGTTCAGAGTGTTCTAAATGTTCTGAGTGTTCTGAATGTTCTAAATGTTCTAATTGTTCTGAGTGTTCTAAATGTTCTGAGTGTTCTAAATGTTCTAATTGTTCTGAGTGTTCTAAATGTTCTGAGTGTTCTAAATGTTCTGAGTGTTCTAAATGTTCTAATTGTTTTGAGTGTTCTAAATGTTCTAATTGTTTTGAGTGTTCTAAATGTTCTGAGTGTTCTAAATGTTCTAAATGTTTAGAGTTCTAAATGTTCTGAGTGTTCTAAATGTTCTGAGTGTTCTAAATGTTCTAATTGTTTTGAGTGTTCTAAATGTTCTGAATGTTCTAAATGTTCTAATTGTTCTGAGTGTTCTAAATGTTCTGAGTGTTCTAAATGTTCTGAGTGTTCTAAATGTTCTAATTGTTCTGAGTGTTCTAAATGTTCTGAGTGTTCTAAATGTTCTAATTGTTCTGAGTGTTCTAAATGTTCTGAGTGTTCTGAGTGTTCTAAATGTTCTGAGTGTTCTAAATGTTCTAAATGTTCTGAGTGTTCTAAATGTTCTGATTGTTCTAAATGTTCTAAATGTTCTGAGTGTTCTAAATGTTCTAAATGTTCTGAGTGTTCTGAGTGTTCTAATTGTTCTGAGTGTTCTAAATGTTCTAATTGTTCTGAGTGTTCTAAATGTTCTGAGTGTTCTGAGTGTTCTAAATGTTCTGAGTGTTCTAAATGTTCTAAATGTTCTAAATGTTCTGAGTGTTCTAAATGTTCTGAGTGCTCTAAATGTTCTGAGTGTTCTAAATGTTCTAATTGTTCTGAGTGTTCTAAATGTTCTGAGTGTTCTGAGTGTTCTAAATGTTCTGAGTGTTCTAAATGTTCTAATTGTTCTGAGTGTTCTAAATGTTCTGAGTGTTCTAAATGTTCTGAGTGTTCTAAATGTTCTAATTGTTTTCTGAGTGTTCTAAATGTTCTAATTGTTTTGAGTGTTCTAAATGTTCTGAGTGTTCTAAATGTTCTGAGTGTTCTAAATGTTCTAATTGTTCTGAGTGTTCTAAATGTTCTGAGTGTTCTAAATGTTCTGAGTGTTCTAAATGTTCTAATTGTTTTGAGTGTTCTAAATGTTCTGAATGTTCTAAATGTTCTAATTGTTCTGAGTGTTCTAAATGTTCTGAGTGTTCTAAATGTTCTGAGTGTTCTAAATGTTCTAATTGTTCTGAGTGTTCTAAATGTTCTGAGTGTTCTAAATGTTCTGAGTGTTCTAAATGTTCTAATTGTTTTGAGTGTTCTAAATGTTCTGAATGTTCTAAATGTTCTAATTGTTCTGAGTGTTCTAAATGTTCTGAGTGTTCTAAATGTTCTGAGTGTTCTAAATGTTCTGAATGTTCTAAATGTTCTAATTGTTCTGAGTGTTCTAAATGTTCTGAGTGTTCTAAATGTTCTGAGTGTTCTAAATGTTCTGAGTGTTCTAAATGTTCTAATTGTTCTGAGTGTTCTAAATGTTCTGAGTGTTCTAAATGTTCTAATTGTTCTGAGTGTTCTAAATGTTCTGAGTGTTCTGAGTGTTCTAAATGTTCTGAGTGTTCTAAATTTTCTGAGTGTTCTGAGTGTTCTAAATGTTCTGAGTGTTCTAAATGTTCTAATTGTCCTGAGTGTTCTAAATGTTCTGAGTGTTCTAAATGTTCTGAGTGTTCTAAATGTTCAGAGTGTTCTAAATGTTCTGAGTGTTCTGAATGTTCTAAATGTTCTAATTGTTCTGAGTGTTCTAAATGTTCTGAGTGTTCTAAATGTTCTAATTGTTCTGAGTGTTCTAAATGTTCTGAGTGTTCTAAATGTTCTGAGTGTTCTAAATGTTCTAATTGTTTTGAGTGTTCTAAATGTTCTAATTGTTTTGAGTGTTCTAAATGTTCTGAGTGTTCTAAATGTTCTAAATGTTTAGAGTTCCAAATGTTCTGAGTGTTCTAAATGTTCTGAGTGTTCTAAATGTTCTAATTGTTTTGAGTGTTCTAAATGTTCTGAATGTTCTAAATGTTCTAATTGTTCTGAGTGTTCTAAATGTTCTGAGTGTTCTAAATGTTCTGAGTGTTCTAAATGTTCTGAGTGTTCTAAATGTTCTAATTGTTCTGAGTGTTCTAAATGTTCTGAGTGTTCTAAATGTTCTAATTGTTCTGAGTGTTCTAAATGTTCTGAGTGTTCTGAGTGTTCTAAATGTTCTGAGTGTTCTAAATGTTCTAAATGTTCTGAGTGTTCTAAATGTTCTGATTGTTCTAAATGTTCTAAATGTTCTGAGTGTTCTAAATGTTCTAAATGTTCTGAGTGTTCTGAGTGTTCTAATTGTTCTGAGTGTTCTAAATGTTCTAATTGTTCTGAGTGTTCTAAATGTTCTGAGTGTTCTGAGTGTTCTAAATGTTCTGAGTGTTCTAAATGTTCTAAATGTACTAAATGTTCTGAGTGTTCTAAATGTTCTGAGTGCTCTAAATGTTCTGAGTGTTCTAAATGTTCTAATTGTTCTGAGTGTTCTAAATGTTCTGAGTGTTCTGAGTGTTCTAAATGTTCTGAGTGTTCTAAATGTTCTAATTGTTCTGAGTGTTCTAAATGTTCTGAGTGTTCTAAATGTTCTGAGTGTTCTAAATGTTCTAATTGTTTTGAGTGTTCTAAATGTTCTAATTGTTTTGAGTGTTCTAAATGTTCTGAGTGTTCTAAATGTTCTGAGTGTTCTAAATGTTCTAATTGTTCTGAGTGTTCTAAATGTTCTGAGTGTTCTAAATGTTCTGAGTGTTCTAAATGTTCTAATTGTTTTGAGTGTTCTAAATGTTCTGAATGTTCTAAATGTTCTAATTGTTCTGAGTGTTCTAAATGTTCTGAGTGTTCTAAATGTTCTGAGTGTTCTAAATGTTCTAATTGTTCTGAGTGTTCTAAATGTTCTGAGTGTTCTAAATGTTCTAATTGTTCTGAGTGTTCTAAATGTTCTGAGTGTTCTGAGTGTTCTAAATGTTCTGAGTGTTCTAAATGTTCTAAATGTTCTGAGTGTTCTAAATGTTCTGATTGTTCTAAATGTTCTAAATGTTCTGAGTGTTCTAAATGTTCTAAATGTTCTGAGTGTTCTGAGTGTTCTAATTGTTCTGAGTGTTCTAAATGTTCTAATTGTTCTGAGTGTTCTAAATGTTCTGAGTGTTCTGAGTGTTCTAAATGTTCTGAGTGTTCTAAATGTTCTAAATGTTCTAAATGTTCTAAATGTTCTGAGTGTTCTAAATGTTCTGAGTGCTCTAAATGTTCTGAGTGTTCTAAATGTTCTAATTGTTCTGAGTGTTCTAAATGTTCTGAGTGTTCTAAATGTTCTAATTGTTCTGAGTGTTCTAAATGTTCTGAGTGTTCTAAATGTTCTGAGTGTTCTAAATGTTCTAATTGTTTTGAGTGTTCTAAATGTTCTAATTGTTTTGAGTGTTCTAAATGTTCTGAGTGTTCTAAATGTTCTGAGTGTTCTAAATGTTCTAAATGTTTAGAGTTCTAAATGTTCTGAGTGTTCTAAATGTTCTGAGTGTTCTAAATGTTCTAATTGTTTTGAGTGTTCTAAATGTTCTGAATGTTCTAAATGTTCTAATTGTTCTGAGTGTTCTAAATGTTCTGAGTGTTCTAAATGTTCTAAATGTTCTAAATGTTCTGAGTGTTCTAAATGTTCTGAGTGCTCTAAATGTTCTGAGTGTTCTAAATGTTCTAATTGTTCTGAGTGTTCTAAATGTTCTGAGTGTTCTGAGTGTTCTAAATGTTCTGAGTGTTCTAAATGTTCTAATTGTTCTGAGTGTTCTAAATGTTCTGAGTGTTCTAAATGTTCTGAGTGTTCTAAATGTTCTAATTGTTTTGAGTGTTCTAAATGTTCTAATTGTTTTGAGTGTTCTAAATGTTCTGAGTGTTCTAAATGTTCTGAGTGTTCTAAATGTTCTAATTGTTCTGAGTGTTCTAAATGTTCTGAGTGTTCTAAATGTTCTGAGTGTTCTAAATGTTCTAATTGTTTTGAGTGTTCTAAATGTTCTGAATGTTCTAAATGTTCTAATTGTTCTGAGTGTTCTAAATGTTCTGAGTGTTCTAAATGTTCTGAGTGTTCTAAATGTTCTAATTGTTCTGAGTGTTCTAAATGTTCTGAGTGTTCTAAATGTTCTAATTGTTCTGAGTGTTCTAAATGTTCTGAGTGTTCTGAGTGTTCTAAATGTTCTGAGTGTTCTAAATGTTCTAAATGTTCTGAGTGTTCTAAATGTTCTGATTGTTCTAAATGTTCTAAATGTTCTGAGTGTTCTAAATGTTCTAAATGTTCTGAGTGTTCTGAGTGTTCTAATTGTTCTGAGTGTTCTAAATGTTCTAATTGTTCTGAGTGTTCTAAATGTTCTGAGTGTTCTGAGTGTTCTAAATGTTCTGAGTGTTCTAAATGTTCTAAATGTTCTAAATGTTCTAAATGTTCTGAGTGTTCTAAATGTTCTGAGTGCTCTAAATGTTCTGAGTGTTCTAAATGTTCTAATTGTTCTGAGTGTTCTAAATGTTCTGAGTGTTCTGAGTGTTCTAAATGTTCTGAGTGTTCTAAATGTTCTGAGTGTTCTGAGTGTTCTAAATGTTCTGAGTGTTCTAAATGTTCTAATTGTTCTGAGTGTTCTAAATGTTCTGAGTGTTCTAAATGTTCTGAGTGTTCTAAATGTTCTAATTGTTTTGAGTCTTCTAAATGTTCTAATTGTTTTGAGTGTTCTAAATGTTCTGAGTGTTCTAAATGTTCTGAGTGTTCTAAATGTTCTAAATGTTTAGAGTTCTAAATGTTCTGAGTGTTCTAAATGTTCTGAGTGTTCTAAATGTTCTAATTGTTTTGAGTGTTCTAAATGTTCTGAATGTTCTAAATGTTCTAATTGTTCTGAGTGTTCTAAATGTTCTGAGTGTTCTAAATGTTCTGAGTGTTCTAAATGTTCTAATTGTTCTGAGTGTTCTAAATGTTCTGAGTGTTCTAAATGTTCTAATTGTTCTGAGTGTTCTAAATGTTCTGAGTGTTCTGAGTGTTCTAAATGTTCTGAGTGTTCTAAATGTTCTAAATGTTCTGAGTGTTCTAAATGTTCTGATTGTTCTAAATGTTCTAAATGTTCTGAGTGTTCTAAATGTTCTAAATGTTCTGAGTGTTCTGAGTGTTCTAATTGTTCTGAGTGTTCTAAATGTTCTAATTGTTCTGAGTGTTCTAAATGTTCTGAGTGTTCTGAGTGTTCTAAATGTTCTGAGTGTTCTAAATGTTCTAAATGTTCTAAATGTTCTGAGTGTTCTAAATGTTCTGAGTGCTCTAAATGTTCTGAGTGTTCTAAATGTTCTAATTGTTCTGAGTGTTCTAAATGTTCTGAGTGTTCTGAGTGTTCTAAATGTTCTGAGTGTTCTAAATGTTCTAATTGTTCTGAGTGTTCTAAATGTTCTGAGTGTTCTAAATGTTCTGAGTGTTCTAAATGTTCTAATTGTTTTGAGTGTTCTAAATGTTCTAATTGTTTTGAGTGTTCTAAATGTTCTGAGTGTTCTAAATGTTCTGAGTGTTCTAAATGTTCTAATTGTTCTGAGTGTTCTAAATGTTCTGAGTGTTCTAAATGTTCTGAGTGTTCTAAATGTTCTAATTGTTTTGAGTGTTCTAAATGTTCTAATTGTTTTGAGTGTTCTAAATGTTCTGAGTGTTCTAAATGTTCTAAATGTTTAGAGTTCTAAATGTTCTGAGTGTTCTAAATGTTCTGAGTGTTCTAAATGTTCTAATTGTTTTGAGTGTTCTAAATGTTCTGAGTGTTCTAAATGTTCTAATTGTTCTGAGTGTTCTAAATGTTCTGAGTGTTCTAAATGTTCTGAGTGTTCTAAATGTTCTAATTGTTTTGAGTGTTCTAAATGTTCTAATTGTTTTGAGTGTTCTAAATGTTCTGAGTGTTCTAAATGTTCTGAGTGTTCTAAATGTTCTAAATGTTTAGAGTTCTAAATGTTCTGAGTGTTCTAAATGTTCTGAGTGTTCTAAATGTTCTAATTGTTTTGAGTGTTCTAAATGTTCTGAATGTTCTAAATGTTCTAATTGTTCTGAGTGTTCTAAATGTTCTGAGTGTTCTAAATGTTCTGAGTGTTCTAAATGTTCTAATTGTTCTGAGTGTTCTAAATGTTCTGAGTGTTCTAAATGTTCTAATTGTTCTGAGTGTTCTAAATGTTCTGAGTGTTCTGAGTGTTCTAAATGTTCTGAGTGTTCTAAATGTTCTAAATGTTCTGAGTGTTCTAAATGTTCTGATTGTTCTAAATGTTCTAAATGTTCTGAGTGTTCTAAATGTTCTAAATGTTCTGAGTGTTCTGAGTGTTCTAATTGTTCTGAGTGTTCTAAATGTTCTAATTGTTCTGAGTGTTCTAAATGTTCTGAGTGTTCTGAGTGTTCTAAATGTTCTGAGTGTTCTAAATGTTCTAAATGTTCTAAATGTTCTGAGTGTTCTAAATGTTCTGAGTGCTCTAAATGTTCTGAGTGTTCTAAATGTTCTAATTGTTCTGAGTGTTCTAAATGTTCTGAGTGTTCTGAGTGTTCTAAATGTTCTGAGTGTTCTAAATGTTCTAATTGTTCTGAGTGTTCTAAATGTTCTGAGTGTTCTAAATGTTCTGAGTGTTCTAAATGTTCTAATTGTTTTGAGTGTTCTAAATGTTCTAATTGTTTTGAGTGTTCTAAATGTTCTGAGTGTTCTAAATGTTCTGAGTGTTCTAAATGTTCTAATTGTTCTGAGTGTTCTAAATGTTCTGAGTGTTCTAAATGTTCTGAGTGTTCTAAATGTTCTAATTGTTTTGAGTGTTCTAAATGTTCTAATTGTTTTGAGTGTTCTAAATGTTCTGAGTGTTCTAAATGTTCTAAATGTTTAGAGTTCTAAATGTTCTGAGTGTTCTAAATGTTCTGAGTGTTCTAAATGTTCTAATTGTTTTGAGTGTTCTAAATGTTCTGAGTGTTCTAAATGTTCTAATTGTTCTGAGTGTTCTAAATGTTCTGAGTGTTCTAAATGTTCTGAGTGTTCTAAATGTTCTAATTGTTCTGAGTGTTCTAAATGTTCTGAGTGTTCTAAATGTTCTAATTGTTCTGAGTGTTCTAAATGTTCTGAGTGTTCTGAGTGTTCTAAATGTTCTGAGTGTTCTAAATGTTCTAAATGTTCTGAGTGTTCTAAATGTTCTGAGTGTTCTAAATGTTCTAAATGTTCTGAGTGTTCTAAATGTTCTAAATGTTCTGAGTGTTCTGAGTGTTCTAATTGTTCTGAGTGTTCTAAATGTTCTAATTGTTCTGAGTGTTCTAAATGTTCTGAGTGTTCTGAGTGTTCTAAATGTTCTGAGTGTTCTAAATGTTCTAAATGTTCTGAGTGTTCTAAATGTTCTGAGTGCTCTAAATGTTCTGAGTGTTCTAAATGTTCTAATTGTTCTGAGTGTTCTAAATGTTCTGAGTGTTCTGAGTGTTCTAAATGTTCTGAGTGTTCTAAATGTTCTAATTGTTCTGAGTGTTCTAAATGTTCTGAGTGTTCTAAATGTTCTGAGTGTTCTAAATGTTCTAATTGTTCTGAGTGTTCTAAATGTTCTGAGTGTTCTAAATGTTCTAAATGTTCTGAGTGTTCTAAATGTTCTGAGTGTTCTAAATGTTCTAATTGTTCTGAGTGTTCTAAATGTTCTGAGTGGTCTAAATGTTCTAATTGTTCTGAGTGTTCTAAATGTTCTGAATATTCTAAATGTTCTGAGTGTTCTGAGTGTTCTAAATGTTCAGAGTGTTCTAAATGTTCTGAGTGTTCTGAGTGTTCTAAATGTTCTAATTGTTCTGAGTGTTCTAAATGTTCTGAGTGTTCTAATTGTTCTGAGTGTTCTAAATGTTCTAATTGTTTTGAGTGTTCTAAATGTTCTAATTGTTTTGAGTGTTCTAAATGTTCTGAGTGTTCTAAATGTTCTAAATGTTTAGAGTTCTAAATATTCTGAGTGTTCTACATGTTCTGAGTGTTCTAAATGTTCTAATTGTTTTGAGTGTTCTAAATGTTCTGAGTGTTCTAAATGTTCTAATTGTTCTGAGTGTTCTAAATGTTCTGAGTGTTCTAAATGTTCTGAGTGTTCTAAATGTTCTAATTGTTCTGAGTGTTCTAAATGTTCTGAGTGTTCTAAATGTTCTAATTGTTCTGAGTGTTCTAAATGTTCTGAGTGTTCTGAGTGTTCTAAATGTTCTGAGTGTTCTAAATGTTCTAAATGTTCTGAGTGTTCTAAATGTTCTGAGTGTTCTAAATGTTCTAAATGTTCTGAGTGTTCTAAATGTTCTAAATGTTCTGAGTGTTCTGAGTGTTCTAATTGTTCTGAGTGTTCTAAATGTTCTAATTGTTCTGAGTGTTCTGAATGTTCTGAGTGTTCTGAGTGTTCTAAATGTTCTGAGTGTTCTAAATGTTCTAAATGTTCTGAGTGTTCTAAATGTTCTGAGTGCTCTAAATGTTCTGAGTGTTCTAAATGCTCTAATTGTTCTGAGTGTTCTAAATGTTCTGAGTGTTCTGAGTGTTCTAAATGTTCTGAGTGTTCTAAATGTTCTAATTGTTCTGAGTGTTCTAAATGTTCTGAGTGTTCTAAATGTTCTGAGTGTTCTAAATGTTCTAATTGTTCTGAGTGTTCTAAATGTTCTGAGTGTTCTAAATGTTCTAAATGTTCTGAGTGTTCTAAATGTTCTGAGTGTTCTAAATGTTCTAATTGTTCTGAGTGTTCTAAATGTTCTGAGTGTTCTAAATGTTCTGAGTGTTCTAAATGTTCTAATTGTTCTGAGTGTTCTAAATGTTCTGAATATTCTAAATGTTCTGAGTGTTCTGAGTGTTCTAAATGTTCAGAGTGTTCTAAATGTTCTGAGTGTTCTGAGTGTTCTAAATGTTCTAATTGTTCTGAGTGTTCTAAATGTTCTGAGTGTTCTAAATGTTCTAATTGTTCTGAGTGTTCTAAATGTTCTGAGTGTTCTAAATGTTCTGAGTGTTCTAAATGTTCTAATTGTTCTGAGTGTTCTAAATATTCTGAGTGTTCTGAGTGTTCTAAATGTTCTGAGTGTTCTAAATGTTCTAAATGTTTTGAGTGTTCTAAATGTTCTGAGTGTTCTAAATGTTCTGAGTGTTCTAAATGTTCTGAGTGTTCTAAATGTTCTAATTGTTCTGAGTGTTCTAAATGTTCTGAGTGTTCTGAGTGTTCTAAATGTCCTAATTTTTCTGAGTGTTCTAAATGTTCTGAGTGTTCTGAGTGTTCTAAATGTTCTAATTGTTCTAAATGTTCTAAATGTTCTGAGTGTTCTAAATGTTCTAAATGTTCTGAGTGTTCTGAGTGTTCTAATTGTTCTGAGTGTTCTAAATGTTCTAATTGTTCTGAGTGTTCTAAATGTTCTGAGTGTTCTAAATGTTCTAATTGTTCTGAGTGTTCTAAATGTTCTGAGTGTTCTAAATGTTCTGAGTGTTCTAAATGTTCTAATTGTTCTGAGTGTTCTAAATATTCTGAGTGTTCTGAGTGTTCTAAATGTTCTGAGTGTTCTAAATGTTCTAAATGTTCTGAGTGTTCTAAATGTTCTGAGTGTTCTAAATGTTCTGAGTGTTCTAAATGTTCTGAGTGTTCTAAATCTTCTAATTGTTCTGAGTGTTCTAAATGTTCTGAGTGTTCTGAGTGTTCTAAATGTCCTAATTTTTCTGAGTGTTCTAAATGTTCTGAGTGTTCTGAGTGTTCTAAATGTTCTAATTGTTCTAAATGTTCTAAATGTTCTGAGTGTTCTAAATGTTCTAAATGTTCTGAGTGTTCTGAGTGTTCTAATTGTTCTGAGTGTTCTAAATGTTCTAATTGTTCTGAGTGTTCTAAATGTTCTGAGTGTTCTAAATGTTCTAATTGTTCTGAGTGTTCTAAATGTTCTGAGTGTTCTAAATGTTCTGAGTGTTCTGAGTGTTCTAAATGTTCTGAGTGTTCTAAATGTTCTGAGTGTTCTAAATGTTCTAATTGTTCTGAATGTTCTAAATGTTCTGAGTGTTCTAAATGTTCTAATTGTTCTGAGTGTTCTAAATGTTCTAATTGTTCTGAGTGTTCTAAATGTTCTGAGTGTTCTAAATGTTCTGAGTGTTCTAAATGTTCTAATTGTTTTGAGTGTTCTAAATGTTCTAATTGTTTTGAGTGTTCTAAATGTTCTGAGTGTTCTAAATGTTCTAAATGTTTAGAGTTCTAAATGTTCTGAGTGTTCTAAATGTTCTGAGTGTTCTAAATGTTCTAATTGTTTTGATTGTTCTAAATGTTCTGAGTGTTCTAAATGTTCTAATTGTTCTGAGTGTTCTAAATGTTCTGAGTGTTCTAAATGTTCTGAGTGTTCTAAATGTTCTAATTGTTCTGAGTGTTCTAAATGTTCTGAGTGTTCTAAATGTTCTAAATGTTCTGAGTGTTCTAAATGTTCTAAATGTTCTAATTGTTCTGAGTGTTCTAAATGTTCTGAGTGTTCTAAATGTTCTAATTGTTCTGAGTGTTCTAAATGTTCTGAGTGTTCTGAGTGTTCTAAATGTTCTGAGTGTTCTAAATGTTCTAATTGTTCTGAGTGTTCTAAATGTTCTGAGTGCTCTAAATGTTCTGAGTGTTCTAAATGTTCTAATTGTTCTGAGTGTTCTAAATGTTCTGAGTGTTCTAAATGTTCTAAATGTTCTGAGTGTTCTAAATGTTCTGAGTGTTCTAAATGTTCTAATTGTTCTGAGTGTTCTAAATGTTCTGAGTGTTCTAAATGTTCTAATTGTTCTGAGTGTTCTAAATGTTCTGAGTGTTCTGAGTGTTCTAAATGTTCTGAGTGTTCTAAATGTTCTAAATGTTCTGAGTGTTCTAAATGTTCTGATTGTTCTAAATGTTCTAAATGTTCTGAGTGTTCTAAATGTTCTAAATGTTCTGAGTGTTCTGAGTGTTCTAATTGTTCTGAGTGTTCTAAATGTTCTAATTGTTCTGAGTGTTCTAAATGTTCTGAGTGTTCTGAGTGTTCTAAATGTTCTGAGTGTTCTAAATGTTCTGAGTGTTCTAAATGTTCTAATTGTTTTGAGTGTTCTAAATGTTCTAATTGTTTTGAGTGTTCTAAATGTTCTGAGTGTTCTAAATGTTCTGAGTGTTCTAAATGTTCTAAATGTTTAGAGTTCTAAATGTTCTGAGTGTTCTAAATGTTCTGAGTGTTCTAAATGTTCTAATTGTTTTGAGTGTTCTAAATGTTCTGAATGTTCTAAATGTTCTAATTGTTCTGAGTGTTCTAAATGTTCTGAGTGTTCTAAATGTTCTGAGTGTTCTAAATGTTCTAATTGTTCTGAGTGTTCTAAATGTTCTGAGTGTTCTAAATGTTCTAATTGTTCTGAGTGTTCTAAATGTTCTGAGTGTTCTGAGTGTTCTAAATGTTCTGAGTGTTCTAAATGTTCTGAGTGTTCTAAATGTTCTGATTGTTCTAAATGTTCTAAATGTTCTGAGTGTTATAAATGTTCTAAATGTTCTGAGTGTTCTGAGTGTTCTAATTGTTCTGAGTGTTCTAAATGTTCTAATTGTTCTGAGTGTTCTAAAAGTTCTGAGTGTTCTGAGTGTTCTAAATGTTCTGAGTGTTCTAAATGTTCTAAATGTTCTAAATGTTCTGAGTGTTCTAAATGTTCTGAGTGCTCTAAATGTTCTGAGTGTTCTAAATGTTCTAATTGTTCTGAGTGTTCTAAATGTTCTGAGTGTTCTGAGTGTTCTAAATGTTCTGAGTGTTCTAAATGTTCTAATTGTTCTGAGTGTTCTAAATGTTCTGAGTGTTCTAAATGTTCTGAGTGTTCTAAATGTTCTAATTGTTCTGAGTGTTCTAAATGTTCTGAGTGTTCTAAATGTTCTAAATGTTCTGAGTGTTCTAAATGTTCTGAGTGTTCTAAATGTTCTAATTGTTCTGAGTGTTCTAAATGTTCTGAGTGGTCTAAATGTTCTAATTGTTCTGAGTGTTCTAAATGTTCTGAATATTCTAAATGTTCTGAGTGTTCTGAGTGTTCTAAATGTTCAGAGTGTTCTAAATGTTCTGAGTGTTCTGAGTGTTCTAAATGTTCTAATTGTTCTGAGTGTTCTAAATGTTCTGAGTGTTCTAATTGTTCTGAGTGTTCTAAATGTTCTAATTGTTTTGAGTGTTCTAAATGTTCTAATTGTTTTGAGTGTTCTAAATGTTCTGAGTGTTCTAAATGTTCTAAATGTTTAGAGTTCTAAATATTCTGAGTGTTCTACATGTTCTGAGTGTTCTAAATGTTCTAATTGTTTTGAGTGTTCTAAATGTTCTGAGTGTTCTAAATGTTCTAATTGTTCTGAGTGTTCTAAATGTTCTGAGTGTTCTAAATGTTCTGAGTGTTCTAAATGTTCTAATTGTTCTGAGTGTTCTAAATGTTCTGAGTGTTCTAAATGTTCTAATTGTTCTGAGTGTTCTAAATGTTCTGAGTGTTCTGAGTGTTCTAAATGTTCTGAGTGTTCTAAATGTTCTAAATGTTCTGAGTGTTCTAAATGTTCTGAGTGTTCTAAATGTTCTAAATGTTCTGAGTGTTCTAAATGTTCTAAATGTTCTGAGTGTTCTGAGTGTTCTAATTGTTCTGAGTGTTCTAAATGTTCTAATTGTTCTGAGTGTTCTGAATGTTCTGAGTGTTCTGAGTGTTCTAAATGTTCTGAGTGTTCTAAATGTTCTAAATGTTCTGAGTGTTCTAAATGTTCTGAGTGCTCTAAATGTTCTGAGTGTTCTAAATGCTCTAATTGTTCTGAGTGTTCTAAATGTTCTGAGTGTTCTGAGTGTTCTAAATGTTCTGAGTGTTCTAAATGTTCTAATTGTTCTGAGTGTTCTAAATGTTCTGAGTGTTCTAAATGTTCTGAGTGTTCTAAATGTTCTAATTGTTCTGAGTGTTCTAAATGTTCTGAGTGTTCTAAATGTTCTAAATGTTCTGAGTGTTCTAAATGTTCTGAGTGTTCTAAATGTTCTAATTGTTCTGAGTGTTCTAAATGTTCTGAGTGTTCTAAATGTTCTGAGTGTTCTAAATGTTCTAATTGTTCTGAGTGTTCTAAATGTTCTGAATATTCTAAATGTTCTGAGTGTTCTGAGTGTTCTAAATGTTCAGAGTGTTCTAAATGTTCTGAGTGTTCTGAGTGTTCTAAATGTTCTAATTGTTCTGAGTGTTCTAAATGTTCTGAGTGTTCTAAATGTTCTAATTGTTCTGAGTGTTCTAAATGTTCTGAGTGTTCTAAATGTTCTGAGTGTTCTAAATGTTCTAATTGTTCTGAGTGTTCTAAATATTCTGAGTGTTCTGAGTGTTCTAAATGTTCTGAGTGTTCTAAATGTTCTAAATGTTTTGAGTGTTCTAAATGTTCTGAGTGTTCTAAATGTTCTGAGTGTTCTAAATGTTCTGAGTGTTCTAAATGTTCTAATTGTTCTGAGTGTTCTAAATGTTCTGAGTGTTCTGAGTGTTCTAAATGTCCTAATTTTTCTGAGTGTTCTAAATGTTCTGAGTGTTCTGAGTGTTCTAAATGTTCTAATTGTTCTAAATGTTCTAAATGTTCTGAGTGTTCTAAATGTTCTAAATGTTCTGAGTGTTCTGAGTGTTCTAATTGTTCTGAGTGTTCTAAATGTTCTAATTGTTCTGAGTGTTCTAAATGTTCTGAGTGTTCTAAATGTTCTAATTGTTCTGAGTGTTCTAAATGTTCTGAGTGTTCTAAATGTTCTGAGTGTTCTAAATGTTCTAATTGTTCTGAGTGTTCTAAATATTCTGAGTGTTCTGAGTGTTCTAAATGTTCTGAGTGTTCTAAATGTTCTAAATGTTCTGAGTGTTCTAAATGTTCTGAGTGTTCTAAATGTTCTGAGTGTTCTAAATGTTCTGAGTGTTCTAAATCTTCTAATTGTTCTGAGTGTTCTAAATGTTCTGAGTGTTCTGAGTGTTCTAAATGTCCTAATTTTTCTGAGTGTTCTAAATGTTCTGAGTGTTCTGAGTGTTCTAAATGTTCTAATTGTTCTAAATGTTCTAAATGTTCTGAGTGTTCTAAATGTTCTAAATGTTCTGAGTGTTCTGAGTGTTCTAATTGTTCTGAGTGTTCTAAATGTTCTAATTGTTCTGAGTGTTCTAAATGTTCTGAGTGTTCTAAATGTTCTAATTGTTCTGAGTGTTCTAAATGTTCTGAGTGTTCTAAATGTTCTGAGTGTTCTGAGTGTTCTAAATGTTCTGAGTGTTCTAAATGTTCTGAGTGTTCTAAATGTTCTAATTGTTCTGAATGTTCTAAATGTTCTGAGTGTTCTAAATGTTCTAATTGTTCTGAGTGTTCTAAATGTTCTAATTGTTCTGAGTGTTCTAAATGTTCTGAGTGTTCTAAATGTTCTGAGTGTTCTAAATGTTCTAATTGTTTTGAGTGTTCTAAATGTTCTAATTGTTTTGAGTGTTCTAAATGTTCTGAGTGTTCTAAATGTTCTAAATGTTTAGAGTTCTAAATGTTCTGAGTGTTCTAAATGTTCTGAGTGTTCTAAATGTTCTAATTGTTTTGATTGTTCTAAATGTTCTGAGTGTTCTAAATGTTCTAATTGTTCTGAGTGTTCTAAATGTTCTGAGTGTTCTAAATGTTCTGAGTGTTCTAAATGTTCTAATTGTTCTGAGTGTTCTAAATGTTCTGAGTGTTCTAAATGTTCTAAATGTTCTGAGTGTTCTAAATGTTCTAAATGTTCTAATTGTTCTGAGTGTTCTAAATGTTCTGAGTGTTCTAAATGTTCTAATTGTTCTGAGTGTTCTAAATGTTCTGAGTGTTCTGAGTGTTCTAAATGTTCTGAGTGTTCTAAATGTTCTAATTGTTCTGAGTGTTCTAAATGTTCTGAGTGCTCTAAATGTTCTGAGTGTTCTAAATGTTCTAATTGTTCTGAGTGTTCTAAATGTTCTGAGTGTTCTAAATGTTCTAAATGTTCTGAGTGTTCTAAATGTTCTGAGTGTTCTAAATGTTCTAATTGTTCTGAGTGTTCTAAATGTTCTGAGTGTTCTAAATGTTCTAATTGTTCTGAGTGTTCTAAATGTTCTGAGTGTTCTGAGTGTTCTAAATGTTCTGAGTGTTCTAAATGTTCTAAATGTTCTGAGTGTTCTAAATGTTCTGATTGTTCTAAATGTTCTAAATGTTCTGAGTGTTCTAAATGTTCTAAATGTTCTGAGTGTTCTGAGTGTTCTAATTGTTCTGAGTGTTCTAAATGTTCTAATTGTTCTGAGTGTTCTAAATGTTCTGAGTGTTCTGAGTGTTCTAAATGTTCTGAGTGTTCTAAATGTTCTGAGTGTTCTAAATGTTCTAATTGTTTTGAGTGTTCTAAATGTTCTAATTGTTTTGAGTGTTCTAAATGTTCTGAGTGTTCTAAATGTTCTGAGTGTTCTAAATGTTCTAAATGTTTAGAGTTCTAAATGTTCTGAGTGTTCTAAATGTTCTGAGTGTTCTAAATGTTCTAATTGTTTTGAGTGTTCTAAATGTTCTGAATGTTCTAAATGTTCTAATTGTTCTGAGTGTTCTAAATGTTCTGAGTGTTCTAAATGTTCTGAGTGTTCTAAATGTTCTAATTGTTCTGAGTGTTCTAAATGTTCTGAGTGTTCTAAATGTTCTAATTGTTCTGAGTGTTCTAAATGTTCTGAGTGTTCTGAGTGTTCTAAATGTTCTGAGTGTTCTAAATGTTCTGAGTGTTCTAAATGTTCTGATTGTTCTAAATGTTCTAAATGTTCTGAGTGTTCTAAATGTTCTAAATGTTCTGAGTGTTCTGAGTGTTCTAATTGTTCTGAGTGTTCTAAATGTTCTAATTGTTCTGAGTGTTCTAAAAGTTCTGAGTGTTCTGAGTGTTCTAAATGTTCTGAGTGTTCTAAATGTTCTAAATGTTCTAAATGTTCTGAGTGTTCTAAATGTTCTGAGTGCTCTAAATGTTCTGAGTGTTCTAAATGTTCTAATTGTTCTGAGTGTTCTAAATGTTCTGAGTGTTCTGAGTGTTCTAAATGTTCTGAGTGTTCTAAATGTTCTAAATGTTCTGAGTGTTCTAAATGTTCTGATTGTTCTAAATGTTCTAAATGTTCTGAGTGTTCTAAATGTTCTAAATGTTCTGAGTGTTCTGAGTGTTCTAATTGTTCTGAGTGTTCTAAATGTTCTAATTGTTCTGAGTGTTCTAAATGTTCTAATTGTTCTGAGTGTTCTAAATGTTCTGAGTGTTCTAAATGTTCTGAGTGTTCTAAATGTTCTAATTGTTTTGAGTGTTCTAAATGTTCTAATTGTTTTGAGTGTTCTAAATGTTCTGAGTGTTCTAAATGTTCTGAGTGTTCTAAATGTTCTAAATGTTTAGAGTTCTAAATGTTCTGAGTGTTCTAAATGTTCTGAGTGTTCTAAATGTTCTAATTGTTTTGAGTGTTCTAAATGTTCTGAATGTTCTAAATGTTCTAATTGTTCTGAGTGTTCTAAATGTTCTGAGTGTTCTAAATGTTCTGAGTGTTCTAAATGTTCTAATTGTTCTGAGTGTTCTAAATGTTCTGAGTGTTCTAAATGTTCTAATTGTTCTGAGTGTTCTAAATGTTCTGAGTGTTCTGAGTGTTCTAAATGTTCTGAGTGTTCTAAATGTTCTGAGTGTTCTAAATGTTCTGATTGTTCTAAATGTTCTAAATGTTCTGAGTGTTCTAAATGTTCTAAATGTTCTGAGTGTTCTGAGTGTTCTAATTGTTCTGAGTGTTCTAAATGTTCTAATTGTTCTGAGTGTTCTAAAAGTTCTGAGTGTTCTGAGTGTTCTAAATGTTCTGAGTGTTCTAAATGTTCTAAATGTTCTAAATGTTCTGAGTGTTCTAAATGTTCTGAGTGCTCTAAATGTTCTGAGTGTTCTAAATGTTCTAATTGTTCTGAGTGTTCTAAATGTTCTGAGTGTTCTGAGTGTTCTAAATGTTCTGAGTGTTCTAAATGTTCTAATTGTTCTGAGTGTTCTAAATGTTCTGAGTGTTCTAAATGTTCTGAGTGTTCTAAATGTTCTAATTGTTTTGAGTGTTCTAAATGTTCTAATTGTTTTGAGTGTTCTAAATGTTCTGAGTGTTCTAAATGTTCTGAGTGTTCTAAATGTTCTAATTGTTCTGAGTGTTCTAAATGTTCTGAGTGTTCTAAATGTTCTGAGTGTTCTAAATGTTCTAATTGTTTTGAGTGTTCTAAATGTTCTAATTGTTTTGAGTGTTCTAAATGTTCTGAGTGTTCTAAATGTTCTAAATGTTTAGAGTTCTAAATGTTCTGAGTGTTCTAAATGTTCTGAGTGTTCTAAATGTTCTAATTGTTTTGAGTGTTCTAAATGTTCTGAGTGTTCTAAATGTTCTAATTGTTCTGAGTGTTCTAAATGTTCTGAGTGTTCTAAATGTTCTGAGTGTTCTAAATGTTCTAATTGTTCTGAGTGTTCTAAATGTTCTGAGTGTTCTAAATGTTCTAATTGTTCTGAGTGTTCTAAATGTTCTGAGTGTTCTGAGTGTTCTAAATGTTCTGAGTGTTCTAAATGTTCTAAATGTTCTGAGTGTTCTAAATGTTCTGAGTGTTCTAAATGTTCTAAATGTTCTGAGTGTTCTAAATGTTCTAAATGTTCTGAGTGTTCTGAGTGTTCTAATTGTTCTGAGTGTTCTAAATGTTCTAATTGTTCTGAGTGTTCTAAATGTTCTGAGTGTTCTGAGTGTTCTAAATGTTCTGAGTGTTCTAAATGTTCTAAATGTTCTGAGTGTTCTAAATGTTCTGAGTGCTCTAAATGTTCTGAGTGTTCTAAATGTTCTAATTGTTCTGAGTGTTCTAAATGTTCTGAGTGTTCTGAGTGTTCTAAATGTTCTGAGTGTTCTAAATGTTCTAATTGTTCTGAGTGTTCTAAATGTTCTGAGTGTTCTAAATGTTCTGAGTGTTCTAAATGTTCTAATTGTTCTGAGTGTTCTAAATGTTCTGAGTGTTCTAAATGTTCTAAATGTTCTGAGTGTTCTAAATGTTCTGAGTGTTCTAAATGTTCTAATTGTTCTGAGTGTTCTAAATGTTCTGAGTGTTCTAAATGTTCTGAGTGGTCTAAATGTTCTAATTGTTCTGAGTGTTCTAAATGTTCTGAATATTCTAAATGTTCTGAGTGTTCTGAGTGTTCTAAATGTTCAGAGTGTTCTAAATGTTCTGAGTGTTCTGAGTGTTCTAAATGTTCTAATTGTTCTGAGTGTTCTAAATGTTCTGAGTGTTCTAATTGTTCTGAGTGTTCTAAATGTTCTAATTGTTTTGAGTGTTCTAAATGTTCTAATTGTTTTGAGTGTTCTAAATGTTCTGAGTGTTCTAAATGTTCTAAATGTTTAGAGTTCTAAATATTCTGAGTGTTCTACATGTTCTGAGTGTTCTAAATGTTCTAATTGTTTTGAGTGTTCTAAATGTTCTGAGTGTTCTAAATGTTCTAATTGTTCTGAGTGTTCTAAATGTTCTGAGTGTTCTAAATGTTCTGAGTGTTCTAAATGTTCTAATTGTTCTGAGTGTTCTAAATGTTCTGAGTGTTCTAAATGTTCTAATTGTTCTGAGTGTTCTAAATGTTCTGAGTGTTCTGAGTGTTCTAAATGTTCTGAGTGTTCTAAATGTTCTAAATGTTCTGAGTGTTCTAAATGTTCTGAGTGTTCTAAATGTTCTAAATGTTCTGAGTGTTCTAAATGTTCTAAATGTTCTGAGTGTTCTGAGTGTTCTAATTGTTCTGAGTGTTCTAAATGTTCTAATTGTTCTGAGTGTTCTAAATGTTCTGAGTGTTCTGAGTGTTCTAAATGTTCTGAGTGTTCTAAATGTTCTAAATGTTCTGAGTGTTCTAAATGTTCTGAGTGCTCTAAATGTTCTGAGTGTTCTAAATGCTCTAATTGTTCTGAGTGTTCTAAATGTTCTGAGTGTTCTGAGTGTTCTAAATGTTCTGAGTGTTCTAAATGTTCTAATTGTTCTGAGTGTTCTAAATGTTCTGAGTGTTCTAAATGTTCTGAGTGTTCTAAATGTTCTAATTGTTCTGAGTGTTCTAAATGTTCTGAGTGTTCTAAATGTTCTAAATGTTCTGAGTGTTCTAAATGTTCTGAGTGTTCTAAATGTTCTAATTGTTCTGAGTGTTCTAAATGTTCTGAGTGTTCTAAATGTTCTGAGTGTTCTAAATGTTCTAATTGTTCTGAGTGTTCTAAATGTTCTGAATATTCTAAATGTTCTGAGTGTTCTGAGTGTTCTAAATGTTCAGAGTGTTCTAAATGTTCTGAGTGTTCTGAGTGTTCTAAATGTTCTAATTGTTCTGAGTGTTCTAAATGTTCTGAGTGTTCTAAATGTTCTAATTGTTCTGAGTGTTCTAAATGTTCTGAGTGTTCTAAATGTTCTGAGTGTTCTAAATGTTCTAATTGTTCTGAGTGTTCTAAATATTCTGAGTGTTCTGAGTGTTCTAAATGTTCTGAGTGTTCTAAATGTTCTAAATGTTTTGAGTGTTCTAAATGTTCTGAGTGTTCTAAATGTTCTGAGTGTTCTAAATGTTCTGAGTGTTCTAAATGTTCTAATTGTTCTGAGTGTTCTAAATGTCCTAATTTTTCTGAGTGTTCTAAATGTTCTGAGTGTTCTGAGTGTTCTAAATGTTCTAATTGTTCTAAATGTTCTAAATGTTCTGAGTGTTCTAAATGTTCTAAATGTTCTGAGTGTTCTGAGTGTTCTAATTGTTCTGAGTGTTCTAAATGTTCTAATTGTTCTGAGTGTTCTAAATGTTCTGAGTGTTCTAAATGTTCTAATTGTTCTGAGTGTTCTAAATGTTCTGAGTGTTCTAAATGTTCTGAGTGTTCTAAATGTTCTAATTGTTCTGAGTGTTCTAAATATTCTGAGTGTTCTGAGTGTTCTAAATGTTCTGAGTGTTCTAAATGTTCTAAATGTTCTGAGTGTTCTAAATGTTCTGAGTGTTCTAAATGTTCTGAGTGTTCTAAATGTTCTGAGTGTTCTAAATCTTCTAATTGTTCTGAGTGTTCTAAATGTTCTGAGTGTTCTGAGTGTTCTAAATGTCCTAATTTTTCTGAGTGTTCTAAATGTTCTGAGTGTTCTGAGTGTTCTAAATGTTCTAATTGTTCTAAATGTTCTAAATGTTCTGAGTGTTCTAAATGTTCTAAATGTTCTGAGTGTTCTGAGTGTTCTAATTGTTCTGAGTGTTCTAAATGTTCTAATTGTTCTGAGTGTTCTAAATGTTCTGAGTGTTCTAAATGTTCTAATTGTTCTGAGTGTTCTAAATGTTCTGAGTGTTCTAAATGTTCTGAGTGTTCTGAGTGTTCTAAATGTTCTGAGTGTTCGAAATGTTCTGAGTGTTCTAAATGTTCTAATTGTTCTGAATGTTCTAAATGTTCTGAGTGTTCTAAATGTTCTAATTGTTCTGAGTGTTCTAAATGTTCTAATTGTTCTGAGTGTTCTAAATGTTCTGAGTGTTCTAAATGTTCTGAGTGTTCTAAATGTTCTAATTGTTTTGAGTGTTCTAAATGTTCTAATTGTTTTGAGTGTTCTAAATGTTCTGAGTGTTCTAAATGTTCTAAATGTTTAGAGTTCTAAATGTTCTGAGTGTTCTAAATGTTCTGAGTGTTCTAAATGTTCTAATTGTTTTGATTGTTCTAAATGTTCTGAGTGTTCTAAATGTTCTAATTGTTCTGAGTGTTCTAAATGTTCTGAGTGTTCTAAATGTTCTGAGTGTTCTAAATGTTCTAATTGTTCTGAGTGTTCTAAATGTTCTGAGTGTTCTAAATGTTCTAAATGTTCTGAGTGTTCTAAATGTTCTAAATGTTCTAATTGTTCTGAGTGTTCTAAATGTTCTGAGTGTTCTAAATGTTCTAATTGTTCTGAGTGTTCTAAATGTTCTGAGTGTTCTGAGTGTTCTAAATGTTCTGAGTGTTCTAAATGTTCTAATTGTTCTGAGTGTTCTAAATGTTCTGAGTGCTCTAAATGTTCTGAGTGTTCTAAATGTTCTAATTGTTCTGAGTGTTCTAAATGTTCTGAGTGTTCTAAATGTTCTAAATATTCTGAGTGTTCTAAATGTTCTGAGTGTTCTAAATGTTCTAATTGTTCTGAGTGTTCTAAATGTTCTGAGTGTTCTAAATGTTCTAATTGTTCTGAGTGTTCTAAATGTTCTGAGTGTTCTGAGTGTTCTAAATGTTCTGAGTGTTCTAAATGTTCTAAATGTTCTGAGTGTTCTAAATGTTCTGATTGTTCTAAATGTTCTAAATGTTCTGAGTGTTCTAAATGTTCTAAATGTTCTGAGTGTTCTGAGTGTTCTAATTGTTCTGAGTGTTCTAAATGTTCTAATTGTTCTGAGTGTTCTAAATGTTCTGAGTGTTCTGAGTGTTCTAAATGTTCTGAGTGTTCTAAATGTTCTAAATGTTCTAAATGTTCTGAGTGTTCTAAATGTTCTGAGTGCTCTAAATGTTCTGAGTGTTCTAAATGTTCTAATTGTTCTGAGTGTTCTAAATGTTCTGAGTGTTCTGAGTGTTCTAAATGTTCTGAGTGTTCTAAATGTTCTGAGTGTTCTGAGTGTTCTAAATGTTCTGAGTGTTCTAAATGTTCTAATTGTTCTGAGTGTTCTAAATGTTCTGAGTGTTCTAAATGTTCTGAGTGTTCTAAATGTTCTAATTGTTTTGAGTGTTCTAAATGTTCTAATTGTTTTGAGTGTTCTAAATGTTCTGAGTGTTCTAAATGTTCTGAGTGTTCTAAATGTTCTAAATGTTTAGAGTTCTAAATGTTCTGAGTGTTCTAAATGTTCTGAGTGTTCTAAATGTTCTAATTGTTTTGAGTGTTCTAAATGTTCTGAATGTTCTAAATGTTCTAATTGTTCTGAGTGTTCTAAATGTTCTGAGTGTTCTAAATGTTCTGAGTGTTCTAAATGTTCTAATTGTTCTGAGTGTTCTAAATGTTCTGAGTGTTCTAAATGTTCTAATTGTTCTGAGTGTTCTAAATGTTCTGAGTGTTCTGAGTGTTCTAAATGTTCTGAGTGTTCTAAATGTTCTAAATGTTCTGAGTGTTCTAAATGTTCTGATTGTTCTAAATGTTCTAAATGTTCTGAGTGTTCTAAATGTTCTAAATGTTCTGAGTGTTCTGAGTGTTCTAATTGTTCTGAGTGTTCTAAATGTTCTAATTGTTCTGAGTGTTCTAAATGTTCTGAGTGTTCTAAATGTTCTGAGTGTTCTAAATGTTCTGAGTGTTCTAAATGTTCTAATTGTTCTGAGTGTTCTAAATGTTCTGAGTGTTCTAAATGTTCTAATTGTTCTGAGTGTTCTAAATGTTCTGAGTGTTCTGAGTGTTCTAAATGTTCTGAGTGTTCTAAATTTTCTAAATGTTCTGAGTGTTCTAAATGTTCTGATTGTTCTAAATGTTCTAAATGTTCTGAGTGTTCTAAATGTTCTAAATGTTCTGAGTGTTCTGAGTGTTCTAATTGTTCTGAGTGTTCTAAATGTTCTAATTGTTCTGAGTGTTCTAAATGTTCTGAGTGTTCTGAGTGTTCTAAATGTTCTGAGTGTTCTAAATGTTCTAAATGTTCTAAATGTTCTGAGTGTTCTAAATGTTCTGAGTGCTCTAAATGTTCTGAGTGTTCTAAATGTTCTAATTGTTCTGAGTGTTCTAAATGTTCTGAGTGTTCTGAGTGTTCTAAATGTTCTGAGTGTTCTAAATGTTCTAATTGTTCTGAGTGTTCTAAATGTTCTGAGTGTTCTAAATGTTCTGAGTGTTCTAAATGTTCTAATTGTTTTGAGTGTTCTAAATGTTCTAATTGTTTTGAGTGTTCTAAATGTTCTGAGTGTTCTAAATGTTCTGAGTGTTCTAAATGTTCTAATTGTTCTGAGTGTTCTAAATGTTCTGAGTGTTCTAAATGTTCTGAGTGTTCTAAATGTTCTAATTGTTTTTGAGTGTTCTAAATGTTCTGAATGTTCTAAATGTTCTAATTGTTCTGAGTGTTCTAAATGTTCTGAGTGTTCTAAATGTTCTGAGTGTTCTAAATGTTCTAATTGTTCTGAGTGTTCTAAATGTTCTGAGTGTTCTAAATGTTCTAATTGTTCCGAGTGTTCTAAATGTTCTGAGTGTTCTGAGTGTTCTAAATGTTCTGAGTGTTCTAAATGTTCTAAATGTTCTGAGTTTTCTAAATGTTCTGATTGTTCTAAATGTTCTAAATGTTCTGAGTGTTCTAAATGTTCTAAATGTTCTGAGTGTTCTGAGTGTTCTAATTGTTCTGAGTGTTCTAAATGTTCTAATTGTTCTGAGTGTTCTAAATGTTCTGAGTGTTCTGAGTGTTCTAAATGTTCTGAGTGTTCTAAATGTTCTAAATGTTCTAAATGTTCTAAATGTTCTGAGTGTTCTAAATGTTCTGAGTGCTCTAAATGTTCTGAGTGTTCTAAATGTTCTAATTGTTCTGAGTGTTCTAAATGTTCTGAGTGTTCTGAGTGTTCTAAATGTTCTGAGTGTTCTAAATGTTCTGAGTGTTCTGAGTGTTCTAAATGTTCTGAGTGTTCTAAATGTTCTAATTGTTCTGAGTGTTCTAAATGTTCTGAGTGTTCTAAATGTTCTGAGTGTTCTAAATGTTCTAATTGTTTTGAGTGTTCTAAATGTTCTAATTGTTTTGAGTGTTCTAAATGTTCTGAGTGTTCTAAATGTTCTGAGTGTTCTAAATGTTCTAAATGTTTAGAGTTCTAAATGTTCTGAGTGTTCTAAATGTTCTGAGTGTTCTAAATGTTCTAATTGTTTTGAGTGTTCTAAATGTTCTGAATGTTCTAAATGTTCTAATTGTTCTGAGTGTTCTAAATGTTCTGAGTGTTCTAAATGTTCTGAGTGTTCTAAATGTTCTAATTGTTCTGAGTGTTCTAAATGTTCTGAGTGTTCTAAATGTTCTAATTGTTCTGAGTGTTCTAAATGTTCTGAGTGTTCTGAGTGTTCTAAATGTTCTGAGTGTTCTAAATGTTCTAAATGTTCTGAGTGTTCTAAATGTTCTGATTGTTCTAAATGTTCTAAATGTTCTGAGTGTTCTAAATGTTCTAAATGTTCTGAGTGTTCTGAGTGTTCTAATTGTTCTGAGTGTTCTAAATGTTGTAATTGTTCTGAGTGTTCTAAATGTTCTGAGTGTTCTGAGTGTTCTAAATGTTCTGAGTGTTCTAAATGTTCTAAATGTTCTAAATGTTCTGAGTGTTCTAAATGTTCTGAGTGCTCTAAATGTTCTGAGTGTTCTAAATGTTCTAATTGTTCTGAGTGTTCTAAATGTTCTGAGTGTTCTGAGTGTTCTAAATGTTCTGAGTGTTCTAAATGTTCTAATTGTTCTGAGTGTTCTAAATGTTCTGAGTGTTCTAAATGTTCTGAGTGTTCTAAATGTTCTAATTGTTTTGAGTGTTCTAAATGTTCTAATTGTTTTGAATGTTCTAAATGTTCTGAGTGTTCTAAATGTTCTGAGTGTTCTAAATGTTCTAATTGTTCTGAGTGTTCTAAATGTTCTGAGTGTTCTAAATGTTCTGAGTGTTCTAAATGTTCTAATTGTTTTGAGTGTTCTAAATGTTCTAATTGTTTTGAGTGTTCTAAATGTTCTGAGTGTTCTAAATGTTCTAAATGTTTAGAGTTCTAAATGTTCTGAGTGTTCTAAATGTTCTGAGTGTTCTAAATGTTCTAATTGTTTTGAGTGTTCTAAATGTTCTGAGTGTTCTAAATGTTCTAATTGTTCTGAGTGTTCTAAATGTTCTGAGTGTTCTAAATGTTCTGAGTGTTCTAAATGTTCTAATTGTTTTGAGTGTTCTAAATGTTCTAATTGTTTTGAGTGTTCTAAATGTTCTGAGTGTTCTAAATGTTCTGAGTGTTCTAAATGTTCTAAATGTTTAGAGTTCTAAATGTTCTGAGTGTTCTAAATGTTCTGAGTGTTCTAAATGTTCTAATTGTTTTGAGTGTTCTAAATGTTCTGAATGTTCTAAATGTTCTAATTGTTCTGAGTGTTCTAAATGTTCTGAGTGTTCTAAATGTTCTGAGTGTTCTAAATGTTCTAATTGTTCTGAGTGTTCTAAATGTTCTGAGTGTTCTAAATGTTCTAATTGTTCTGAGTGTTCTAAATGTTCTGAGTGTTCTGAGTGTTCTAAATGTTCTGAGTGTTCTAAATGTTCTGAGTGTTCTAAATGTTCTGATTGTTCTAAATGTTCTAAATGTTCTGAGTGTTCTAAATGTTCTAAATGTTCTGAGTGTTCTGAGTGTTCTAATTGTTCTGAGTGTTCTAAATGTTCTAATTGTTCTGAGTGTTCTAAATGTTCTGAGTGTTCTGAGTGTTCTAAATGTTCTGAGTGTTCTAAATGTTCTAAATGTTCTAAATGTTCTGAGTGTTCTAAATGTTCTGAGTGCTCTAAATGTTCTGAGTGTTCTAAATGTTCTAATTGTTCTGAGTGTTCTAAATGTTCTGAGTGTTCTGAGTGTTCTAAATGTTCTGAGTGTTCTAAATGTTCTAATTGTTCTGAGTGTTCTAAATGTTCTGAGTGTTCTAAATGTTCTGAGTGTTCTAAATGTTCTAATTGTTTTGAGTGTTCTAAATGTTCTAATTGTTTTGAGTGTTCTAAATGTTCTGAGTGTTCTAAATGTTCTGAGTGTTCTAAATGTTCTAATTGTTCTGAGTGTTCTAAATGTTCTGAGTGTTCTAAATGTTCTGAGTGTTCTAAATGTTCTAATTGTTTTGAGTGTTCTAAATGTTCTAATTGTTTTGAGTGTTCTAAATGTTCTGAGTGTTCTAAATGTTCTAAATGTTTAGAGTTCTAAATGTTCTGAGTGTTCTAAATGTTCTGAGTGTTCTAAATGTTCTAATTGTTTTGAGTGTTCTAAATGTTCTGAGTGTTCTAAATGTTCTAATTGTTCTGAGTGTTCTAAATGTTCTGAGTGTTCTAAATGTTCTGAGTGTTCTAAATGTTCTAATTGTTCTGAGTGTTCTAAATGTTCTGAGTGTTCTAAATGTTCTAATTGTTCTGAGTGTTCTAAATGTTCTGAGTGTTCTGAGTGTTCTAAATGTTCTGAGTGTTCTAAATGTTCTAAATGTTCTGAGTGTTCTAAATGTTCTGAGTGTTCTAAATGTTCTAAATGTTCTGAGTGTTCTAAATGTTCTAAATGTTCTGAGTGTTCTGAGTGTTCTAATTGTTCTGAGTGTTCTAAATGTTCTAATTGTTCTGAGTGTTCTAAATGTTCTGAGTGTTCTGAGTGTTCTAAATGTTCTGAGTGTTCTAAATGTTCTAAATGTTCTGAGTGTTCTAAATGTTCTGAGTGCTCTAAATGTTCTGAGTGTTCTAAATGTTCTAATTGTTCTGAGTGTTCTAAATGTTCTGAGTGTTCTGAGTGTTCTAAATGTTCTGAGTGTTCTAAATGTTCTAATTGTTCTGAGTGTTCTAAATGTTCTGAGTGTTCTAAATGTTCTGAGTGTTCTAAATGTTCTAATTGTTCTGAGTGTTCTAAATGTTCTGAGTGTTCTAAATGTTCTAAATGTTCTGAGTGTTCTAAATGTTCTGAGTGTTCTAAATGTTCTAATTGTTCTGAGTGTTCTAAATGTTCTGAGTGTTCTAAATGTTCTGAGTGGTCTAAATGTTCTAATTGTTCTGAGTGTTCTAAATGTTCTGAATATTCTAAATGTTCTGAGTGTTCTGAGTGTTCTAAATGTTCAGAGTGTTCTAAATGTTCTGAGTGTTCTGAGTGTTCTAAATGTTCTAATTGTTCTGAGTGTTCTAAATGTTCTGAGTGTTCTAATTGTTCTGAGTGTTCTAAATGTTCTAATTGTTTTGAGTGTTCTAAATGTTCTAATTGTTTTGAGTGTTCTAAATGTTCTGAGTGTTCTAAATGTTCTAAATGTTTAGAGTTCTAAATATTCTGAGTGTTCTACATGTTCTGAGTGTTCTAAATGTTCTAATTGTTTTGAGTGTTCTAAATGTTCTGAGTGTTCTAAATGTTCTAATTGTTCTGAGTGTTCTAAATGTTCTGAGTGTTCTAAATGTTCTGAGTGTTCTAAATGTTCTAATTGTTCTGAGTGTTCTAAATGTTCTGAGTGTTCTAAATGTTCTAATTGTTCTGAGTGTTCTAAATGTTCTGAGTGTTCTGAGTGTTCTAAATGTTCTGAGTGTTCTAAATGTTCTAAATGTTCTGAGTGTTCTAAATGTTCTGAGTGTTCTAAATGTTCTAAATGTTCTGAGTGTTCTAAATGTTCTAAATGTTCTGAGTGTTCTGAGTGTTCTAATTGTTCTGAGTGTTCTAAATGTTCTAATTGTTCTGAGTGTTCTAAATGTTCTGAGTGTTCTGAGTGTTCTAAATGTTCTGAGTGTTCTAAATGTTCTAAATGTTCTGAGTGTTCTAAATGTTCTGAGTGCTCTAAATGTTCTGAGTGTTCTAAATGCTCTAATTGTTCTGAGTGTTCTAAATGTTCTGAGTGTTCTGAGTGTTCTAAATGTTCTGAGTGTTCTAAATGTTCTAATTGTTCTGAGTGTTCTAAATGTTCTGAGTGTTCTAAATGTTCTGAGTGTTCTAAATGTTCTAATTGTTCTGAGTGTTCTAAATGTTCTGAGTGTTCTAAATGTTCTAAATGTTCTGAGTGTTCTAAATGTTCTGAGTGTTCTAAATGTTCTAATTGTTCTGAGTGTTCTAAATGTTCTGAGTGTTCTAAATGTTCTGAGTGTTCTAAATGTTCTAATTGTTCTGAGTGTTCTAAATGTTCTGAATATTCTAAATGTTCTGAGTGTTCTGAGTGTTCTAAATGTTCAGAGTGTTCTAAATGTTCTGAGTGTTCTGAGTGTTCTAAATGTTCTAATTGTTCTGAGTGTTCTAAATGTTCTGAGTGTTCTAAATGTTCTAATTGTTCTGAGTGTTCTAAATGTTCTGAGTGTTCTAAATGTTCTGAGTGTTCTAAATGTTCTAATTGTTCTGAGTGTTCTAAATATTCTGAGTGTTCTGAGTGTTCTAAATGTTCTGAGTGTTCTAAATGTTCTAAATGTTTTGAGTGTTCTAAATGTTCTGAGTGTTCTAAATGTTCTGAGTGTTCTAAATGTTCTGAGTGTTCTAAATGTTCTAATTGTTCTGAGTGTTCTAAATGTTCTGAGTGTTCTGAGTGTTCTAAATGTCCTAATTTTTCTGAGTGTTCTAAATGTTCTGAGTGTTCTGAGTGTTCTAAATGTTCTAATTGTTCTAAATGTTCTAAATGTTCTGAGTGTTCTAAATGTTCTAAATGTTCTGAGTGTTCTGAGTGTTCTAATTGTTCTGAGTGTTCTAAATGTTCTAATTGTTCTGAGTGTTCTAAATGTTCTGAGTGTTCTAAATGTTCTAATTGTTCTGAGTGTTCTAAATGTTCTGAGTGTTCTAAATATTCTGAGTGTTCTGAGTGTTCTAAATGTTCTGAGTGTTCTAAATGTTCTAAATGTTCTGAGTGTTCTAAATGTTCTGAGTGTTCTAAATGTTCTGAGTGTTCTAAATGTTCTGAGTGTTCTAAATCTTCTAATTGTTCTGAGTGTTCTAAATGTTCTGAGTGTTCTGAGTGTTCTAAATGTCCTAATTTTTCTGAGTGTTCTAAATGTTCTGAGTGTTCTGAGTGTTCTAAATGTTCTAATTGTTCTGAGTGTTCTAAATGTTCTGAGTGTTCTAAATGTTCTGAGTGGTCTAAATGTTCTAATTGTTCTGAGTGTTCTAAATGTTCTGAATATTCTAAATGTTCTGAGTGTTCTGAGTGTTCTAAATGTTCAGAGTGTTCTAAATGTTCTGAGTGTTCTGAGTGTTCTAAATGTTCTAATTGTTCTGAGTGTTCTAAATGTTCTGAGTGTTCTAATTGTTCTGAGTGTTCTAAATGTTCTAATTGTTTTGAGTGTTCTAAATGTTCTAATTGTTTTGAGTGTTCTAAATGTTCTGAGTGTTCTAAATGTTCTAAATGTTTAGAGTTCTAAATATTCTGAGTGTTCTACATGTTCTGAGTGTTCTAAATGTTCTAATTGTTTTGAGTGTTCTAAATGTTCTGAGTGTTCTAAATGTTCTAATTGTTCTGAGTGTTCTAAATGTTCTGAGTGTTCTAAATGTTCTGAGTGTTCTAAATGTTCTAATTGTTCTGAGTGTTCTAAATGTTCTGAGTGTTCTAAATGTTCTAATTGTTCTGAGTGTTCTAAATGTTCTGAGTGTTCTGAGTGTTCTAAATGTTCTGAGTGTTCTAAATGTTCTAAATGTTCTGAGTGTTCTAAATGTTCTGAGTGTTCTAAATGTTCTAAATGTTCTGAGTGTTCTAAATGTTCTAAATGTTCTGAGTGTTCTGAGTGTTCTAATTGTTCTGAGTGTTCTAAATGTTCTAATTGTTCTGAGTGTTCTAAATGTTCTGAGTGTTCTGAGTGTTCTAAATGTTCTGAGTGTTCTAAATGTTCTAAATGTTCTGAGTGTTCTAAATGTTCTGAGTGCTCTAAATGTTCTGAGTGTTCTAAATGCTCTAATTGTTCTGAGTGTTCTAAATGTTCTGAGTGTTCTGAGTGTTCTAAATGTTCTGAGTGTTCTAAATGTTCTAATTGTTCTGAGTGTTCTAAATGTTCTGAGTGTTCTAAATGTTCTGAGTGTTCTAAATGTTCTAATTGTTCTGAGTGTTCTAAATGTTCTGAGTGTTCTAAATGTTCTAAATGTTCTGAGTGTTCTAAATGTTCTGAGTGTTCTAAATGTTCTAATTGTTCTGAGTGTTCTAAATGTTCTGAGTGTTCTAAATGTTCTGAGTGTTCTAAATGTTCTAATTGTTCTGAGTGTTCTAAATGTTCTGAGTGTTCTGAGTGTTCTAAATGTTCTGAGTGTTCTAAATTTTCTAAATGTTCTGAGTGTTCTAAATGTTCTGATTGTTCTAAATGTTCTAAATGTTCTGAGTGTTCTAAATGTTCTAAATGTTCTGAGTGTTCTGAGTGTTCTAATTGTTCTGAGTGTTCTAAATGTTCTAATTGTTCTGAGTGTTCTAAATGTTCTGAGTGTTCTGAGTGTTCTAAATGTTCTGAGTGTTCTAAATGTTCTAAATGTTCTAAATGTTCTGAGTGTTCTAAATGTTCTGAGTGCTCTAAATGTTCTGAGTGTTCTGAGTGTTCTAAATGTTCTGAGTGTTCTGAGTGTTCTAAATGTTCTGAGTGTTCTAAATTTTCTAAATGTTCTGAGTGTTCTAAATGTTCTGATTGTTCTAAATGTTCTAAATGTTCTGAGTGTTCTAAATGTTCTAAATGTTCTGAGTGTTCTGAGTGTTCTAATTGTTCTGAGTGTTCTAAATGTTCTAATTGTTCTGAGTGTTCTAAATGTTCTGAGTGTTCTGAGTGTTCTAAATGTTCTGAGTGTTCTAAATGTTCTAAATGTTCTAAATGTTCTGAGTGTTCTAAATGTTCTGAGTGCTCTAAATGTTCTGAGTGTTCTAAATGTTCTAATTGTTCTGAGTGTTCTAAATGTTCTGAGTGTTCTGAGTGTTCTAAATGTTCTGAGTGTTCTAAATGTTCTAATTGTTCTGAGTGTTCTAAATGTTCTGAGTGTTCTAAATGTTCTGAGTGTTCTAAATGTTCTAATTGTTTTGAGTGTTCTAAATGTTCTAATTGTTTTGAGTGTTCTAAATGTTCTAATTGTTCTGAGTGTTCTAAATGTTCTGAGTGTTCTAAATGTTCTAATTGTTCTGAGTGTTCTAAATGTTCTGAGTGTTCTGAGTGTTCTAAATGTTCTGAGTGTTCTAAATTTTCTAAATGTTCTGAGTGTTCTAAATGTTCTGATTGTTCTAAATGTTCTAAATGTTCTGAGTGTTCTAAATGTTCTAAATGTTCTGAGTGTTCTGAGTGTTCTAATTGTTCTGAGTGTTCTAAATGTTCTAATTGTTCTGAGTGTTCTAAATGTTCTGAGTGTTCTGAGTGTTCTAAATGTTCTGAGTGTTCTAAATGTTCTAAATGTTCTAAATGTTCTGAGTGTTCTAAATGTTCTGAGTGCTCTAAATGTTCTGAGTGTTCTAAATGTTCTAATTGTTCTGAGTGTTCTAAATGTTCTGAGTGTTCTGAGTGTTCTAAATGTTCTGAGTGTTCTAAATGTTCTAATTGTTCTGAGTGTTCTAAATGTTCTGAGTGTTCTAAATGTTCTGAGTGTTCTAAATGTTCTAATTGTTTTGAGTGTTCTAAATGTTCTAATTGTTTTGAGTGTTCTAAATGTTCTGAGTGTTCTAAATGTTCTGAGTGTTCTAAATGTTCTAATTGTTCTGAGTGTTCTAAATGTTCTGAGTGTTCTAAATGTTCTGAGTGTTCTAAATGTTCTAATTGTTTTTGAGTGTTCTAAATGTTCTGAATGTTCTAAATGTTCTAATTGTTCTGAGTGTTCTAAATGTTCTGAGTGTTCTAAATGTTCTGAGTGTTCTAAATGTTCTAATTGTTCTGAGTGTTCTAAATGTTCTGAGTGTTCTAAATGTTCTAATTGTTCTGAGTGTTCTAAATGTTCTGAGTGTTCTGAGTGTTCTAAATGTTCTGAGTGTTCTAAATGTTCTAAATGTTCTGAGTTTTCTAAATGTTCTGATTGTTCTAAATGTTCTAAATGTTCTGAGTGTTCTAAATGTTCTAAATGTTCTGAGTGTTCTGAGTGTTCTAATTGTTCTGAGTGTTCTAAATGTTCTAATTGTTCTGAGTGTTCTAAATGTTCTGAGTGTTCTGAGTGTTCTAAATGTTCTGAGTGTTCTAAATGTTCTAAATGTTCTAAATGTTCTAAATGTTCTGAGTGTTCTAAATGTTCTGAGTGCTCTAAATGTTCTGAGTGTTCTAAATGTTCTAATTGTTCTGAGTGTTCTAAATGTTCTGAGTGTTCTGAGTGTTCTAAATGTTCTGAGTGTTCTAAATGTTCTGAGTGTTCTGAGTGTTCTAAATGTTCTGAGTGTTCTAAATGTTCTAATTGTTCTGAGTGTTCTAAATGTTCTGAGTGTTCTAAATGTTCTGAGTGTTCTAAATGTTCTAATTGTTTTGAGTGTTCTAAATGTTCTAATTGTTTTGAGTGTTCTAAATGTTCTGAGTGTTCTAAATGTTCTGAGTGTTCTAAATGTTCTAAATGTTTAGAGTTCTAAATGTTCTGAGTGTTCTAAATGTTCTGAGTGTTCTAAATGTTCTAATTGTTTTGAGTGTTCTAAATGTTCTGAATGTTCTAAATGTTCTAATTGTTCTGAGTGTTCTAAATGTTCTGAGTGTTCTAAATGTTCTGAGTGTTCTAAATGTTCTAATTGTTCTGAGTGTTCTAAATGTTCTGAGTGTTCTAAATGTTCTAATTGTTCTGAGTGTTCTAAATGTTCTGAGTGTTCTGAGTGTTCTAAATGTTCTGAGTGTTCTAAATGTTCTAAATGTTCTGAGTGTTCTAAATGTTCTGATTGTTCTAAATGTTCTAAATGTTCTGAGTGTTCTAAATGTTCTAAATGTTCTGAGTGTTCTGAGTGTTCTAATTGTTCTGAGTGTTCTAAATGTTGTAATTGTTCTGAGTGTTCTAAATGTTCTGAGTGTTCTGAGTGTTCTAAATGTTCTGAGTGTTCTAAATGTTCTAAATGTTCTAAATGTTCTGAGTGTTCTAAATGTTCTGAGTGCTCTAAATGTTCTGAGTGTTCTAAATGTTCTAATTGTTCTGAGTGTTCTAAATGTTCTGAGTGTTCTGAGTGTTCTAAATGTTCTGAGTGTTCTAAATGTTCTAATTGTTCTGAGTGTTCTAAATGTTCTGAGTGTTCTAAATGTTCTGAGTGTTCTAAATGTTCTAATTGTTTTGAGTGTTCTAAATGTTCTAATTGTTTTGAATGTTCTAAATGTTCTGAGTGTTCTAAATGTTCTGAGTGTTCTAAATGTTCTAATTGTTCTGAGTGTTCTAAATGTTCTGAGTGTTCTAAATGTTCTGAGTGTTCTAAATGTTCTAATTGTTTTGAGTGTTCTAAATGTTCTAATTGTTTTGAGTGTTCTAAATGTTCTGAGTGTTCTAAATGTTCTAAATGTTTAGAGTTCTAAATGTTCTGAGTGTTCTAAATGTTCTGAGTGTTCTAAATGTTCTAATTGTTTTGAGTGTTCTAAATGTTCTGAGTGTTCTAAATGTTCTAATTGTTCTGAGTGTTCTAAATGTTCTGAGTGTTCTAAATGTTCTGAGTGTTCTAAATGTTCTAATTGTTTTGAGTGTTCTAAATGTTCTAATTGTTTTGAGTGTTCTAAATGTTCTGAGTGTTCTAAATGTTCTGAGTGTTCTAAATGTTCTAAATGTTTAGAGTTCTAAATGTTCTGAGTGTTCTAAATGTTCTGAGTGTTCTAAATGTTCTAATTGTTTTGAGTGTTCTAAATGTTCTGAATGTTCTAAATGTTCTAATTGTTCTGAGTGTTCTAAATGTTCTGAGTGTTCTAAATGTTCTGAGTGTTCTAAATGTTCTAATTGTTCTGAGTGTTCTAAATGTTCTGAGTGTTCTAAATGTTCTAATTGTTCTGAGTGTTCTAAATGTTCTGAGTGTTCTGAGTGTTCTAAATGTTCTGAGTGTTCTAAATGTTCTGAGTGTTCTAAATGTTCTGATTGTTCTAAATGTTCTAAATGTTCTGAGTGTTCTAAATGTTCTAAATGTTCTGAGTGTTCTGAGTGTTCTAATTGTTCTGAGTGTTCTAAATGTTCTAATTGTTCTGAGTGTTCTAAATGTTCTGAGTGTTCTGAGTGTTCTAAATGTTCTGAGTGTTCTAAATGTTCTAAATGTTCTAAATGTTCTGAGTGTTCTAAATGTTCTGAGTGCTCTAAATGTTCTGAGTGTTCTAAATGTTCTAATTGTTCTGAGTGTTCTAAATGTTCTGAGTGTTCTGAGTGTTCTAAATGTTCTGAGTGTTCTAAATGTTCTAATTGTTCTGAGTGTTCTAAATGTTCTGAGTGTTCTAAATGTTCTGAGTGTTCTAAATGTTCTAATTGTTTTGAGTGTTCTAAATGTTCTAATTGTTTTGAGTGTTCTAAATGTTCTGAGTGTTCTAAATGTTCTGAGTGTTCTAAATGTTCTAATTGTTCTGAGTGTTCTAAATGTTCTGAGTGTTCTAAATGTTCTGAGTGTTCTAAATGTTCTAATTGTTTTGAGTGTTCTAAATGTTCTAATTGTTTTGAGTGTTCTAAATGTTCTGAGTGTTCTAAATGTTCTAAATGTTTAGAGTTCTAAATGTTCTGAGTGTTCTAAATGTTCTGAGTGTTCTAAATGTTCTAATTGTTTTGAGTGTTCTAAATGTTCTGAGTGTTCTAAATGTTCTAATTGTTCTGAGTGTTCTAAATGTTCTGAGTGTTCTAAATGTTCTGAGTGTTCTAAATGTTCTAATTGTTCTGAGTGTTCTAAATGTTCTGAGTGTTCTAAATGTTCTAATTGTTCTGAGTGTTCTAAATGTTCTGAGTGTTCTGAGTGTTCTAAATGTTCTGAGTGTTCTAAATGTTCTAAATGTTCTGAGTGTTCTAAATGTTCTGAGTGTTCTAAATGTTCTAAATGTTCTGAGTGTTCTAAATGTTCTAAATGTTCTGAGTGTTCTGAGTGTTCTAATTGTTCTGAGTGTTCTAAATGTTCTAATTGTTCTGAGTGTTCTAAATGTTCTGAGTGTTCTGAGTGTTCTAAATGTTCTGAGTGTTCTAAATGTTCTAAATGTTCTGAGTGTTCTAAATGTTCTGAGTGCTCTAAATGTTCTGAGTGTTCTAAATGTTCTAATTGTTCTGAGTGTTCTAAATGTTCTGAGTGTTCTGAGTGTTCTAAATGTTCTGAGTGTTCTAAATGTTCTAATTGTTCTGAGTGTTCTAAATGTTCTGAGTGTTCTAAATGTTCTGAGTGTTCTAAATGTTCTAATTGTTCTGAGTGTTCTAAATGTTCTGAGTGTTCTAAATGTTCTAAATGTTCTGAGTGTTCTAAATGTTCTGAGTGTTCTAAATGTTCTAATTGTTCTGAGTGTTCTAAATGTTCTGAGTGTTCTAAATGTTCTGAGTGGTCTAAATGTTCTAATTGTTCTGAGTGTTCTAAATGTTCTGAATATTCTAAATGTTCTGAGTGTTCTGAGTGTTCTAAATGTTCAGAGTGTTCTAAATGTTCTGAGTGTTCTGAGTGTTCTAAATGTTCTAATTGTTCTGAGTGTTCTAAATGTTCTGAGTGTTCTAATTGTTCTGAGTGTTCTAAATGTTCTAATTGTTTTGAGTGTTCTAAATGTTCTAATTGTTTTGAGTGTTCTAAATGTTCTGAGTGTTCTAAATGTTCTAAATGTTTAGAGTTCTAAATATTCTGAGTGTTCTACATGTTCTGAGTGTTCTAAATGTTCTAATTGTTTTGAGTGTTCTAAATGTTCTGAGTGTTCTAAATGTTCTAATTGTTCTGAGTGTTCTAAATGTTCTGAGTGTTCTAAATGTTCTGAGTGTTCTAAATGTTCTAATTGTTCTGAGTGTTCTAAATGTTCTGAGTGTTCTAAATGTTCTAATTGTTCTGAGTGTTCTAAATGTTCTGAGTGTTCTGAGTGTTCTAAATGTTCTGAGTGTTCTAAATGTTCTAAATGTTCTGAGTGTTCTAAATGTTCTGAGTGTTCTAAATGTTCTAAATGTTCTGAGTGTTCTAAATGTTCTAAATGTTCTGAGTGTTCTGAGTGTTCTAATTGTTCTGAGTGTTCTAAATGTTCTAATTGTTCTGAGTGTTCTAAATGTTCTGAGTGTTCTGAGTGTTCTAAATGTTCTGAGTGTTCTAAATGTTCTAAATGTTCTGAGTGTTCTAAATGTTCTGAGTGCTCTAAATGTTCTGAGTGTTCTAAATGCTCTAATTGTTCTGAGTGTTCTAAATGTTCTGAGTGTTCTGAGTGTTCTAAATGTTCTGAGTGTTCTAAATGTTCTAATTGTTCTGAGTGTTCTAAATGTTCTGAGTGTTCTAAATGTTCTGAGTGTTCTAAATGTTCTAATTGTTCTGAGTGTTCTAAATGTTCTGAGTGTTCTAAATGTTCTAAATGTTCTGAGTGTTCTAAATGTTCTGAGTGTTCTAAATGTTCTAATTGTTCTGAGTGTTCTAAATGTTCTGAGTGTTCTAAATGTTCTGAGTGTTCTAAATGTTCTAATTGTTCTGAGTGTTCTAAATGTTCTGAATATTCTAAATGTTCTGAGTGTTCTGAGTGTTCTAAATGTTCAGAGTGTTCTAAATGTTCTGAGTGTTCTGAGTGTTCTAAATGTTCTAATTGTTCTGAGTGTTCTAAATGTTCTGAGTGTTCTAAATGTTCTAATTGTTCTGAGTGTTCTAAATGTTCTGAGTGTTCTAAATGTTCTGAGTGTTCTAAATGTTCTAATTGTTCTGAGTGTTCTAAATATTCTGAGTGTTCTGAGTGTTCTAAATGTTCTGAGTGTTCTAAATGTTCTAAATGTTTTGAGTGTTCTAAATGTTCTGAGTGTTCTAAATGTTCTGAGTGTTCTAAATGTTCTGAGTGTTCTAAATGTTCTAATTGTTCTGAGTGTTCTAAATGTTCTGAGTGTTCTGAGTGTTCTAAATGTCCTAATTTTTCTGAGTGTTCTAAATGTTCTGAGTGTTCTGAGTGTTCTAAATGTTCTAATTGTTCTAAATGTTCTAAATGTTCTGAGTGTTCTAAATGTTCTAAATGTTCTGAGTGTTCTGAGTGTTCTAATTGTTCTGAGTGTTCTAAATGTTCTAATTGTTCTGAGTGTTCTAAATGTTCTGAGTGTTCTAAATGTTCTAATTGTTCTGAGTGTTCTAAATGTTCTGAGTGTTCTAAATATTCTGAGTGTTCTGAGTGTTCTAAATGTTCTGAGTGTTCTAAATGTTCTAAATGTTCTGAGTGTTCTAAATGTTCTGAGTGTTCTAAATGTTCTGAGTGTTCTAAATGTTCTGAGTGTTCTAAATCTTCTAATTGTTCTGAGTGTTCTAAATGTTCTGAGTGTTCTGAGTGTTCTAAATGTCCTAATTTTTCTGAGTGTTCTAAATGTTCTGAGTGTTCTGAGTGTTCTAAATGTTCTAATTGTTCTGAGTGTTCTAAATGTTCTGAGTGTTCTAAATGTTCTGAGTGGTCTAAATGTTCTAATTGTTCTGAGTGTTCTAAATGTTCTGAATATTCTAAATGTTCTGAGTGTTCTGAGTGTTCTAAATGTTCAGAGTGTTCTAAATGTTCTGAGTGTTCTGAGTGTTCTAAATGTTCTAATTGTTCTGAGTGTTCTAAATGTTCTGAGTGTTCTAATTGTTCTGAGTGTTCTAAATGTTCTAATTGTTTTGAGTGTTCTAAATGTTCTAATTGTTTTGAGTGTTCTAAATGTTCTGAGTGTTCTAAATGTTCTAAATGTTTAGAGTTCTAAATATTCTGAGTGTTCTACATGTTCTGAGTGTTCTAAATGTTCTAATTGTTTTGAGTGTTCTAAATGTTCTGAGTGTTCTAAATGTTCTAATTGTTCTGAGTGTTCTAAATGTTCTGAGTGTTCTAAATGTTCTGAGTGTTCTAAATGTTCTAATTGTTCTGAGTGTTCTAAATGTTCTGAGTGTTCTAAATGTTCTAATTGTTCTGAGTGTTCTAAATGTTCTGAGTGTTCTGAGTGTTCTAAATGTTCTGAGTGTTCTAAATGTTCTAAATGTTCTGAGTGTTCTAAATGTTCTGAGTGTTCTAAATGTTCTAAATGTTCTGAGTGTTCTAAATGTTCTAAATGTTCTGAGTGTTCTGAGTGTTCTAATTGTTCTGAGTGTTCTAAATGTTCTAATTGTTCTGAGTGTTCTAAATGTTCTGAGTGTTCTGAGTGTTCTAAATGTTCTGAGTGTTCTAAATGTTCTAAATGTTCTGAGTGTTCTAAATGTTCTGAGTGCTCTAAATGTTCTGAGTGTTCTAAATGCTCTAATTGTTCTGAGTGTTCTAAATGTTCTGAGTGTTCTGAGTGTTCTAAATGTTCTGAGTGTTCTAAATGTTCTAATTGTTCTGAGTGTTCTAAATGTTCTGAGTGTTCTAAATGTTCTGAGTGTTCTAAATGTTCTAATTGTTCTGAGTGTTCTAAATGTTCTGAGTGTTCTAAATGTTCTAAATGTTCTGAGTGTTCTAAATGTTCTGAGTGTTCTAAATGTTCTAATTGTTCTGAGTGTTCTAAATGTTCTGAGTGTTCTAAATGTTCTGAGTGTTCTAAATGTTCTAATTGTTCTGAGTGTTCTAAATGTTCTGAATATTCTAAATGTTCTGAGTGTTCTGAGTGTTCTAAATGTTCAGAGTGTTCTAAATGTTCTGAGTGTTCTGAGTGTTCTAAATGTTCTAATTGTTCTGAGTGTTCTAAATGTTCTGAGTGTTCTAAATGTTCTAATTGTTCTGAGTGTTCTAAATGTTCTGAGTGTTCTAAATGTTCTGAGTGTTCTAAATGTTCTAATTGTTCTGAGTGTTCTAAATATTCTGAGTGTTCTGAGTGTTCTAAATGTTCTGAGTGTTCTAAATGTTCTAAATGTTTTGAGTGTTCTAAATGTTCTGAGTGTTCTAAATGTTCTGAGTGTTCTAAATGTTCTGAGTGTTCTAAATGTTCTAATTGTTCTGAGTGTTCTAAATGTTCTGAGTGTTCTGAGTGTTCTAAATGTCCTAATTTTTCTGAGTGTTCTAAATGTTCTGAGTGTTCTGAGTGTTCTAAATGTTCTAATTGTTCTAAATGTTCTAAATGTTCTGAGTGTTCTAAATGTTCTAAATGTTCTGAGTGTTCTGAGTGTTCTAATTGTTCTGAGTGTTCTAAATGTTCTAATTGTTCTGAGTGTTCTAAATGTTCTGAGTGTTCTAAATGTTCTAATTGTTCTGAGTGTTCTAAATGTTCTGAGTGTTCTAAATATTCTGAGTGTTCTGAGTGTTCTAAATGTTCTGAGTGTTCTAAATGTTCTAAATGTTCTGAGTGTTCTAAATGTTCTGAGTGTTCTAAATGTTCTGAGTGTTCTAAATGTTCTGAGTGTTCTAAATCTTCTAATTGTTCTGAGTGTTCTAAATGTTCTGAGTGTTCTGAGTGTTCTAAATGTCCTAATTTTTCTGAGTGTTCTAAATGTTCTGAGTGTTCTGAGTGTTCTAAATGTTCTAATTGTTCTAAATGTTCTAAATGTTCTGAGTGTTCTAAATGTTCTAAATGTTCTGAGTGTTCTGAGTGTTCTAATTGTTCTGAGTGTTCTAAATGTTCTAATTGTTCTGAGTGTTCTAAATGTTCTGAGTGTTCTAAATGTTCTAATTGTTCTGAGTGTTCTAAATGTTCTGAGTGTTCTAAATGTTCTGAGTGTTCTGAGTGTTCTAAATGTTCTGAGTGTTCTAAATGTTCTGAGTGTTCTAAATGTTCTAATTGTTCTGAATGTTCTAAATGTTCTGAGTGTTCTAAATGTTCTAATTGTTCTGAGTGTTCTAAATGTTCTAATTGTTCTGAGTGTTCTAAATGTTCTGAGTGTTCTAAATGTTCTGAGTGTTCTAAATGTTCTAATTGTTTTGAGTGTTCTAAATGTTCTAATTGTTTTGAGTGTTCTAAATGTTCTGAGTGTTCTAAATGTTCTAAATGTTTAGAGTTCTAAATGTTCTGAGTGTTCTAAATGTTCTGAGTGTTCTAAATGTTCTAATTGTTTTGATTGTTCTAAATGTTCTGAGTGTTCTAAATGTTCTAATTGTTCTGAGTGTTCTAAATGTTCTGAGTGTTCTAAATGTTCTGAGTGTTCTAAATGTTCTAATTGTTCTGAGTGTTCTAAATGTTCTGAGTGTTCTAAATGTTCTAAATGTTCTGAGTGTTCTAAATGTTCTAAATGTTCTAATTGTTCTGAGTGTTCTAAATGTTCTGAGTGTTCTAAATGTTCTAATTGTTCTGAGTGTTCTAAATGTTCTGAGTGTTCTGAGTGTTCTAAATGTTCTGAGTGTTCTAAATGTTCTAATTGTTCTGAGTGTTCTAAATGTTCTGAGTGCTCTAAATGTTCTGAGTGTTCTAAATGTTCTAATTGTTCTGAGTGTTCTAAATGTTCTGAGTGTTCTAAATGTTCTAAATGTTCTGAGTGTTCTAAATGTTCTGAGTGTTCTAAATGTTCTAATTGTTCTGAGTGTTCTAAATGTTCTGAGTGTTCTAAATGTTCTAATTGTTCTGAGTGTTCTAAATGTTCTGAGTGTTCTGAGTGTTCTAAATGTTCTGAGTGTTCTAAATGTTCTAAATGTTCTGAGTGTTCTAAATGTTCTGATTGTTCTAAATGTTCTAAATGTTCTGAGTGTTCTAAATGTTCTAAATGTTCTGAGTGTTCTGAGTGTTCTAATTGTTCTGAGTGTTCTAAATGTTCTAATTGTTCTGAGTGTTCTAAATGTTCTGAGTGTTCTGAGTGTTCTAAATGTTCTGAGTGTTCTAAATGTTCTAAATGTTCTAAATGTTCTGAGTGTTCTAAATGTTCTGAGTGCTCTAAATGTTCTGAGTGTTCTAAATGTTCTAATTGTTCTGAGTGTTCTAAATGTTCTGAGTGTTCTGAGTGTTCTAAATGTTCTGAGTGTTCTAAATGTTCTGAGTGTACTGAGTGTTCTAAATGTTCTGAGTGTTCTAAATGTTCTAATTGTTCTGAGTGTTCTAAATGTTCTGAGTGTTCTAAATGTTCTGAGTGTTCTAAATGTTCTAATTGTTTTGAGTGTTCTAAATGTTCTAATTGTTTTGAGTGTTCTAAATGTTCTGAGTGTTCTAAATGTTCTGAGTGTTCTAAATGTTCTAAATGTTTAGAGTTCTAAATGTTCTGAGTGTTCTAAATGTTCTAATTGTTTTGAGTGTTCTAAATGTTCTGAATGTTCTAAATGTTCTAATTGTTCTGAGTGTTCTAAATGTTCTGAGTGTTCTAAATGTTCTGAGTGTTCTAAATGTTCTAATTGTTCTGAGTGTTCTAAATGTTCTGAGTGTTCTAAATGTTCTAATTGTTCTGAGTGTTCTAAATGTTCTGAGTGTTCTGAGTGTTCTAAATGTTCTGAGTGTTCTAAATGTTCTAAATGTTCTGAGTGTTCTAAATGTTCTGATTGTTCTAAATGTTCTAAATGTTCTGAGTGTTCTAAATGTTCTAAATGTTCTGAGTGTTCTGAGTGTTCTAATTGTTCTGAGTGTTCTAAATGTTCTAATTGTTCTGAGTGTTCTAAATGTTCTGAGTGTTCTGAGTGTTCTAAATGTTCTGAGTGTTCTAAATGTTCTAAATGTTCTAAATGTTCTGAGTGTTCTAAATGTTCTGAGTGCTCTAAATGTTCTGAGTGTTCTAAATGTTCTAATTGTTCTGAGTGTTCTAAATGTTCTGAGTGTTCTGAGTGTTCTAAATGTTCTGAGTGTTCTAAATGTTCTAATTGTTCTGAGTGTTCTAAATGTTCTGAGTGTTCTAAATGTTCTGAGTGTTCTAAATGTTCTAATTGTTTTGAGTGTTCTAAATGTTCTAATTGTTTTGAGTGTTCTAAATGTTCTGAGTGTTCTAAATGTTCTGAGTGTTCTAAATGTTCTAATTGTTCTGAGTGTTCTAAATGTTCTGAGTGTTCTAAATGTTCTGAGTGTTCTAAATGTTCTAATTGTTTTGAGTGTTCTAAATGTTCTAATTGTTTTGAGTGTTCTAAATGTTCTGAGTGTTCTAAATGTTCTAAATGTTTAGAGTTCTAAATGTTCTGAGTGTTCTAAATGTTCTGAGTGTTCTAAATGTTCTAATTGTTTTGAGTGTTCTAAATGTTCTGAGTGTTCTAAATGTTCTAATTGTTCTGAGTGTTCTAAATGTTCTGAGTGTTCTAAATGTTCTGAGTGTTCTAAATGTTCTAATTGTTTTGAGTGTTCTAAATGTTCTAATTGTTTTGAGTGTTCTAAATGTTCTGAGTGTTCTAAATGTTCTGAGTGTTCTAAATGTTCTAAATGTTTAGAGTTCTAAATGTTCTGAGTGTTCTAAATGTTCTGAGTGTTCTAAATGTTCTAATTGTTTTGAGTGTTCTAAATGTTCTGAATGTTCTAAATGTTCTAATTGTTCTGAGTGTTCTAAATGTTCTGAGTGTTCTAAATGTTCTGAGTGTTCTAAATGTTCTAATTGTTCTGAGTGTTCTAAATGTTCTGAGTGTTCTAAATGTTCTAATTGTTCTGAGTGTTCTAAATGTTCTGAGTGTTCTGAGTGTTCTAAATGTTCTGAGTGTTCTAAATGTTCTAAATGTTCTGAGTGTTCTAAATGTTCTGATTGTTCTAAATGTTCTAAATGTTCTGAGTGTTCTAAATGTTCTAAATGTTCTGAGTGTTCTGAGTGTTCTAATTGTTCTGAGTGTTCTAAATGTTCTAATTGTTCTGAGTGTTCTAAATGTTCTGAGTGTTCTGAGTGTTCTAAATGTTCTGAGTGTTCTAAATGTTCTAAATGTTCTAAATGTTCTGAGTGTTCTAAATGTTCTGAGTGCTCTAAATGTTCTGAGTGTTCTAAATGTTCTAATTGTTCTGAGTGTTCTAAATGTTCTGAGTGTTCTGAGTGTTCTAAATGTTCTGAGTGTTCTAAATGTTCTAATTGTTCTGAGTGTTCTAAATGTTCTGAGTGTTCTAAATGTTCTGAGTGTTCTAAATGTTCTAATTGTTTTGAGTGTTCTAAATGTTCTAATTGTTTTGAGTGTTCTAAATGTTCTGAGTGTTCTAAATGTTCTGAGTGTTCTAAATGTTCTAATTGTTCTGAGTGTTCTAAATGTTCTGAGTGTTCTAAATGTTCTGAGTGTTCTAAATGTTCTAATTGTTTTGAGTGTTCTAAATGTTCTAATTGTTTTGAGTGTTCTAAATGTTCTGAGTGTTCTAAATGTTCTAAATGTTTAGAGTTCTAAATGTTCTGAGTGTTCTAAATGTTCTGAGTGTTCTAAATGTTCTAATTGTTTTGAGTGTTCTAAATGTTCTGAGTGTTCTAAATGTTCTAATTGTTCTGAGTGTTCTAAATGTTCTGAGTGTTCTAAATGTTCTGAGTGTTCTAAATGTTCTAATTGTTCTGAGTGTTCTAAATGTTCTGAGTGTTCTAAATGTTCTAATTGTTCTGAGTGTTCTAAATGTTCTGAGTGTTCTGAGTGTTCTAAATGTTCTGAGTGTTCTAAATGTTCTAAATGTTCTGAGTGTTCTAAATGTTCTGAGTGTTCTAAATGTTCTAAATGTTCTGAGTGTTCTAAATGTTCTAAATGTTCTGAGTGTTCTGAGTGTTCTAATTGTTCTGAGTGTTCTAAATGTTCTAATTGTTCTGAGTGTTCTAAATGTTCTGAGTGTTCTGAGTGTTCTAAATGTTCTGAGTGTTCTAAATGTTCTAAATGTTCTGAGTGTTCTAAATGTTCTGAGTGCTCTAAATGTTCTGAGTGTTCTAAATGTTCTAATTGTTCTGAGTGTTCTAAATGTTCTGAGTGTTCTGAGTGTTCTAAATGTTCTGAGTGTTCTAAATGTTCTAATTGTTCTGAGTGTTCTAAATGTTCTGAGTGTTCTAAATGTTCTGAGTGTTCTAAATGTTCTAATTGTTCTGAGTGTTCTAAATGTTCTGAGTGTTCTAAATGTTCTAAATGTTCTAAATGTTCTGAGTGTTCTAAATGTTCTGAGTGTTCTAAATGTTCTGAGTGTTCTAAATGTTCTGAGTGTTCTAAATGTTCTGAGTGTTCTAAATGTTCTAATTGTTCTGAGTGTTCTAAATGTTCTGAATATTCTAAATGTTCTGAGTGTTCTGAGTGTTCTAAATGTTCAGAGTGTTCTAAATGTTCTGAGTGTTCTGAGTGTTCTAAATGTTCTAATTGTTCTGAGTGTTCTAAATGTTCTGAGTGTTCTAATTGTTCTGAGTGTTCTAAATGTTCTAATTGTTTTGAGTGTTCTAAATGTTCTAATTGTTTTGAGTGTTCTAAATGTTCTGAGTGTTCTAAATGTTCTAAATGTTTAGAGTTCTAAATATTCTGAGTGTTCTACATGTTCTGAGTGTTCTAAATGTTCTAATTGTTTTGAGTGTTCTAAATGTTCTGAGTGTTCTAAATGTTCTAATTGTTCTGAGTGTTCTAAATGTTCTGAGTGTTCTAAATGTTCTGAGTGTTCTAAATGTTCTAATTGTTCTGAGTGTTCTAAATGTTCTGAGTGTTCTAAATGTTCTAATTGTTCTGAGTGTTCTAAATGTTCTGAGTGTTCTGAGTGTTCTAAATGTTCTGAGTGTTCTAAATGTTCTAAATGTTCTGAGTGTTCTAAATGTTCTGAGTGTTCTAAATGTTCTAAATGTTCTGAGTGTTCTAAATGTTCTGAGTGTTCTGAGTGTTCTAAATGTTCTGAGTGTTCTAAATGTTCTAATTGTTCTGAGTGTTCTAAATGTTCTGAGTGCTCTAAATGTTCTGAGTGTTCTAAATGTTCTAATTGTTCTGAGTGTTCTAAATGTTCTGAGTGTTCTAAATGTTCTAAATGTTCTGAGTGTTCTAAATGTTCTGAGTGTTCTAAATGTTCTAATTGTTCTGAGTGTTCTAAATGTTCTGAGTGTTCTAAATGTTCTAATTGTTCTGAGTGTTCTAAATGTTCTGAGTGTTCTGAGTGTTCTAAATGTTCTGAGTGTTCTAAATGTTCTAAATGTTCTGAGTGTTCTAAATGTTCTGATTGTTCTAAATGTTCTAAATGTTCTGAGTGTTCTAAATGTTCTAAATGTTCTGAGTGTTCTGAGTGTTCTAATTGTTCTGAGTGTTCTAAATGTTCTAATTGTTCTGAGTGTTCTAAATGTTCTGAGTGTTCTGAGTGTTCTAAATGTTCTGAGTGTTCTAAATGTTCTAAATGTTCTAAATGTTCTGAGTGTTCTAAATGTTCTGAGTGCTCTAAATGTTCTGAGTGTTCTAAATGTTCTAATTGTTCTGAGTGTTCTAAATGTTCTGAGTGTTCTGAGTGTTCTAAATGTTCTGAGTGTTCTAAATGTTCTGAGTGTTCTGAGTGTTCTAAATGTTCTGAGTGTTCTAAATGTTCTAATTGTTCTGAGTGTTCTAAATGTTCTGAGTGTTCTAAATGTTCTGAGTGTTCTAAATGTTCTAATTGTTTTGAGTGTTCTAAATGTTCTAATTGTTTTGAGTGTTCTAAATGTTCTGAGTGTTCTAAATGTTCTGAGTGTTCTAAATGTTCTAAATGTTTAGAGTTCTAAATGTTCTGAGTGTTCTAAATGTTCTGAGTGTTCTAAATGTTCTAATTGTTTTGAGTGTTCTAAATGTTCTGAATGTTCTAAATGTTCTAATTGTTCTGAGTGTTCTAAATGTTCTGAGTGTTCTAAATGTTCTGAGTGTTCTAAATGTTCTAATTGTTCTGAGTGTTCTAAATGTTCTGAGTGTTCTAAATGTTCTAATTGTTCTGAGTGTTCTAAATGTTCTGAGTGTTCTGAGTGTTCTAAATGTTCTGAGTGTTCTAAATGTTCTAAATGTTCTGAGTGTTCTAAATGTTCTGATTGTTCTAAATGTTCTAAATGTTCTGAGTGTTCTAAATGTTCTAATTGTTCTGAGTGTTCTAAATGTTCTGAGTGTTCTGAGTGTTCTAAATGTTCTGAGTGTTCTAAATGTTCTAAATGTTCTAAATGTTCTGAGTGTTCTAAATGTTCTGAGTGCTCTAAATGTTCTGAGTGTTCTAAATGTTCTAATTGTTCTGAGTGTTCTAAATGTTCTGAGTGTTCTGAGTGTTCTAAATGTTCTGAGTGTTCTAAATGTTCTAATTGTTCTGAGTGTTCTAAATGTTCTGAGTGTTCTAAATGTTCTGAGTGTTCTAAATGTTCTAATTGTTTTGAGTGTTCTAAATGTTCTAATTGTTTTGAGTGTTCTAAATGTTCTGAGTGTTCTAAATGTTCTGAGTGTTCTAAATGTTCTAATTGTTCTGAGTGTTCTAAATGTTCTGAGTGTTCTAAATGTTCTGAGTGTTCTAAATGTTCTAATTGTTTTGAGTGTTCTAAATGTTCTAATTGTTTTGAGTGTTCTAAATGTTCTGAGTGTTCTAAATGTTATAAATGTTTAGAGTTCTAAATGTTCTGAGTGTTCTAAATGTTCTGAGTGTTCTAAATGTTCTAATTGTTTTGAGTGTTCTAAATGTTCTGAGTGTTCTAAATGTTCTAATTGTTCTGAGTGTTCTAAATGTTCTGAGTGTTCTAAATGTTCTGAGTGTTCTAAATGTTCTAATTGTTTTGAGTGTTCTAAATGTTCTAATTGTTTTGAGTGTTCTAAATGTTCTGAGTGTTCTAAATGTTCTGAGTGTTCTAAATGTTCTAAATGTTTAGAGTTCTAAATGTTCTGAGTGTTCTAAATGTTCTGAGTGTTCTAAATGTTCTAATTGTTTTGAGTGTTCTAAATGTTCTGAATGTTCTAAATGTTCTAATTGTTCTGAGTGTTCTAAATGTTCTGAGTGTTCTAAATGTTCTGAGTGTTCTAAATGTTCTAATTGTTCTGAGTGTTCTAAATGTTCTGAGTGTTCTAAATGTTCTAATTGTTCTGAGTGTTCTAAATGTTCTGAGTGTTCTGAGTGTTCTAAATGTTCTGAGTGTTCTAAATGTTCTAAATGTTCTGAGTGTTCTAAATGTTCTGATTGTTCTAAATGTTCTAAATGTTCTGAGTGTTCTAAATGTTCTAAATGTTCTGAGTGTTCTGAGTGTTCTAATTGTTCTGAGTGTTCTAAATGTTCTAATTGTTCTGAGTGTTCTAAATGTTCTGAGTGTTCTGAGTGTTCTAAATGTTCTGAGTGTTCTAAATGTTCTAAATGTTCTAAATGTTCTGAGTGTTCTAAATGTTCTGAGTGCTCTAAATGTTCTGAGTGTTCTAAATGTTCTAATTGTTCTGAGTGTTCTAAATGTTCTGAGTGTTCTGAGTGTTCTAAATGTTCTGAGTGTTCTAAATGTTCTAATTGTTCTGAGTGTTCTAAATGTTCTGAGTGTTCTAAATGTTCTGAGTGTTCTAAATGTTCTAATTGTTTTGAGTGTTCTAAATGTTCTAATTGTTTTGAGTGTTCTAAATGTTCTGAGTGTTCTAAATGTTCTGAGTGTTCTAAATGTTCTAATTGTTCTGAGTGTTCTAAATGTTCTGAGTGTTCTAAATGTTCTGAGTGTTCTAAATGTTCTAATTGTTTTGAGTGTTCTAAATGTTCTAATTGTTTTGAGTGTTCTAAATGTTCTGAGTGTTCTAAATGTTCTAAATGTTTAGAGTTCTAAATGTTCTGAGTGTTCTAAATGTTCTGAGTGTTCTAAATGTTCTAATTGTTTTGAGTGTTCTAAATGTTCTGAGTGTTCTAAATGTTCTAATTGTTCTGAGTGTTCTAAATGTTCTGAGTGTTCTAAATGTTCTGAGTGTTCTAAATGTTCTAATTGTTCTGAGTGTTCTAAATGTTCTGAGTGTTCTAAATGTTCTAATTGTTCTGAGTGTTCTAAATGTTCTGAGTGTTCTGAGTGTTCTAAATGTTCTGAGTGTTCTAAATGTTCTAAATGTTCTGAGTGTTCTAAATGTTCTGAGTGTTCTAAATGTTCTAAATGTTCTGAGTGTTCTAAATGTTCTAAATGTTCTGAGTGTTCTGAGTGTTCTAATTGTTCTGAGTGTTCTAAATGTTCTAATTGTTCTGAGTGTTCTAAATGTTCTGAGTGTTCTGAGTGTTCTAAATGTTCTGAGTGTTCTAAATGTTCTAAATGTTCTGAGTGTTCTAAATGTTCTGAGTGCTCTAAATGTTCTGAGTGTTCTAAATGTTCTAATTGTTCTGAGTGTTCTAAATGTTCTGAGTGTTCTGAGTGTTCTAAATGTTCTGAGTGTTCTAAATGTTCTAATTGTTCTGAGTGTTCTAAATGTTCTGAGTGTTCTAAATGTTCTGAGTGTTCTAAATGTTCTAATTGTTCTGAGTGTTCTAAATGTTCTGAGTGTTCTAAATGTTCTAAATGTTCTGAGTGTTCTAAATGTTCTGAGTGTTCTAAATGTTCTAATTGTTCTGAGTGTTCTAAATGTTCTGAGTGTTCTAAATGTTCTGAGTGTTCTAAATGTTCTAATTGTTCTGAGTGTTCTAAATGTTCTGAATATTCTAAATGTTCTGAGTGTTCTGAGTGTTCTAAATGTTCAGAGTGTTCTAAATGTTCTGAGTGTTCTGAGTGTTCTAAATGTTCTAATTGTTCTGAGTGTTCTAAATGTTCTGAGTGTTCTAATTGTTCTGAGTGTTCTAAATGTTCTAATTGTTTTGAGTGTTCTAAATGTTCTAATTGTTTTGAGTGTTCTAAATGTTCTGAGTGTTCTAAATGTTCTAAATGTTTAGAGTTCTAAATATTCTGAGTGTTCTACATGTTCTGAGTGTTCTAAATGTTCTAATTGTTTTGAGTGTTCTAAATGTTCTGAGTGTTCTAAATGTTCTAATTGTTCTGAGTGTTCTAAATGTTCTGAGTGTTCTAAATGTTCTGAGTGTTCTAAATGTTCTAATTGTTCTGAGTGTTCTAAATGTTCTGAGTGTTCTAAATGTTCTAATTGTTCTGAGTGTTCTAAATGTTCTGAGTGTTCTGAGTGTTCTAAATGTTCTGAGTGTTCTAAATGTTCTAAATGTTCTGAGTGTTCTAAATGTTCTGAGTGTTCTAAATGTTCTAAATGTTCTGAGTGTTCTAAATGTTCTAAATGTTCTGAGTGTTCTGAGTGTTCTAATTGTTCTGAGTGTTCTAAATGTTCTAATTGTTCTGAGTGTTCTAAATGTTCTGAGTGTTCTGAGTGTTCTAAATGTTCTGAGTGTTCTAAATGTTCTAAATGTTCTGAGTGTTCTAAATGTTCTGAGTGCTCTAAATGTTCTGAGTGTTCTAAATGCTCTAATTGTTCTGAGTGTTCTGAGTGTTCTAAATGTTCTAATTGTTCTAAATGTTCTAAATGTTCTGAGTGTTCTAAATGTTCTAAATGTTCTGAGTGTTCTGAGTGTTCTAATTGTTCTGAGTGTTCTAAATGTTCTAATTGTTCTGAGTGTTCTAAATGTTCTGAGTGTTCTAAATGTTCTAATTGTTCTGAGTGTTCTAAATGTTCTGAGTGTTCTAAATGTTCTGAGTGTTCTAAATGTTCTAATTGTTCTGAGTGTTCTAAATATTCTGAGTGTTCTGAGTGTTCTAAATGTTCTGAGTGTTCTAAATGTTCTAAATGTTCTGAGTGTTCTAAATGTTCTGAGTGTTCTAAATGTTCTGAGTGTTCTAAATGTTCTGAGTGTTCTAAATCTTCTAATTGTTCTGAGTGTTCTAAATGTTCTGAGTGTTCTGAGTGTTCTAAATGTCCTAATTTTTCTGAGTGTTCTAAATGTTCTGAGTGTTCTGAGTGTTCTAAATGTTCTAATTGTTCTAAATGTTCTAAATGTTCTGAGTGTTCTAAATGTTCTAAATGTTCTGAGTGTTCTGAGTGTTCTAATTGTTCTGAGTGTTCTAAATGTTCTAATTGTTCTGAGTGTTCTAAATGTTCTAATTGTTCTGAGTGTTCTAAATGTTCTGAGTGTTCTGAGTGTTCTAAATGTTCTGAGTGTTCTAAATGTTCTGAGTGTTCTAAATGTTCTAAATGTTCTGAGTGTTCTAAATGTTCTGAGTGTTCTAAATGTTCTGAGTGTTCTAAATGTTCTAAATGTTCTGAGTGTTCTAAATGTTCTAAATGTTCTGAGTGTTCTGAGTGTTCTAATTGTTCTGAGTGTTCTAAATGTTCTAATTGTTCTGAGTGTTCTAAATGTTCTGAGTGTTCTGAGTGTTCTAAATGTTCTGAGTGTTCTAAATGTTCTAAATGTTCTGAGTGTTCTAAATGTTCTGAGTGCTCTAAATGTTCTGAGTGTTCTAAATGTTCTAATTGTTCTGAGTGTTCTAAATGTTCTGAGTGTTCTGAGTGTTCTAAATGTTCTGAGTGTTCTAAATGTTCTGAGTGTTCTAAATGTTCTAATTGTTCTGAGTGTTCTAAATGTTCTGAGTGTTCTAAATGTTCTGAGTGTTCTAAATGTTCTAATTGTTCTGAGTGTTCTAAATGTTCTGAATATTCTAAATGTTCTGAGTGTTCTGAGTGTTCTAAATGTTCAGAGTGTTCTAAATGTTCTGAGTGTTCTGAATGTTCTAAATGTTCTAATTGTTCTGAGTGTTCTAAATGTTCTGAGTGTTCTAAATGTTCTAATTGTTCTGAGTGTTCTAAATGTTCTGAGTGTTCTAAATGTTCTGAGTGTTCTAAATGTTCTAATTGTTTTGAGTGTTCTAAATGTTCTAATTGTTTTGAGTGTTCTAAATGTTCTGAGTGTTCTAAATGTTCTAAATGTTTAGAGTTCTAAATGTTCTGAGTGTTCTAAATGTTCTGAGTGTTCTAAATGTTCTAATTGTTTTGAGTGTTCTAAATGTTCTGAATGTTCTAAATGTTCTAATTGTTCTGAGTGTTCTAAATGTTCTGAGTGTTCTAAATGTTCTGAGTGTTCTAAATGTTCTAATTGTTCTGAGTGTTCTAAATGTTCTGAGTGTTCTAAATGTTCTAATTGTTCTGAGTGTTCTAAATGTTCTGAGTGTTCTGAGTGTTCTGAGTGTTCTAAATGTTCTGAGTGTTCTAAATGTTCTAAATGTTCTAAATGTTCTGAGTGTTCTAAATGTTCTGAGTGCTCTAAATGTTCTGAGTGTTCTAAATGTTCTAATTGTTCTGAGTGTTCTAAATGTTCTGAGTGTTCTGAGTGTTCTAAATGTTCTGAGTGTTCTAAATGTTCTAATTGTTCTGAGTGTTCTAAATGTTCTGAGTGTTCTAAATGTTCTGAGTGTTCTAAATGTTCTAATTGTTTTGAGTGTTCTAAATGTTCTAATTGTTTTGAGTGTTCTAAATGTTCTGAGTGTTCTAAATGTTCTGAGTGTTCTAAATGTTCTAATTGTTCTGAGTGTTCTAAATGTTCTGAGTGTTCTAAATGTTCTGAGTGTTCTAAATGTTCTAATTGTTTTGAGTGTTCTAAATGTTCTAATTGTTTTGAGTGTTCTAAATGTTCTGAGTGTTCTAAATTTTCTAAATGTTTAGAGTTCTAAATGTTCTGAGTGTTCTAAATGTTCTGAGTGTTCTAAATGTTCTAATTGTTTTGAGTGTTCTAAATGTTCTGAGTGTTCTAAATGTTCTAATTGTTCTGAGTGTTCTAAATGTTCTGAGTGTTCTAAATGTTCTGAGTGTTCTAAATGTTCTAATTGTTCTGAGTGTTCTAAATGTTCTGAGTGTTCTAAATGTTCTAATTGTTCTGAGTGTTCTAAATGTTCTGAGTGTTCTGAGTGTTCTAAATGTTCTGAGTGTTCTAAATGATCTAAATGTTCTGAGTGTTCTAAATGTTCTGAGTGTTCTAAATGTTCTAAATGTTCTGAGTGTTCTGAGTGTTCTAATTGTTCTAATTGTTCTGAGTGTTCTAAATGTTCTGAGTGTTCTAAATGTTCTAAATGTTCTGAGTGTTCTAAATGTTCTGAGTGTTCTAAATGTTCTAATTGTTCTGAGTGTTCTAAATGTTCTGAATATTCTAAATGTTCTGAGTGTTCTGAGTGTTCTAAATGTTCAGAGTGTTCTAAATGTTCTGAGTGTTCTGAGTGTTCTAAATGTTCTAATTGTTCTGAGTGTTCTAAATGTTCTGAGTGTTCTAAATGTTCTAATTGTTCTGAGTGTTCTAAATGTTCTGAGTGTTCTAAATGTTCTGAGTGTTCTAAATGTTCTAATTGTTTTGAGTGTTCTAAATGTTCTAATTGTTTTGAGTGTTCTAAATGTTCTGAGTGTTCTAAATGTTCTAAATGTTTAGAGTTCTAAATGTTCTGAGTGTTCTAAATGTTTTGAGTGTTCTAAATGTTCTAATTGTTTTGATTGTTCTAAATGTTCTGAGTGTTCTAAATGTTCTAATTGTTCTGAGTGTTCTAAATGTTCTGAGTGTTCTAAATGTTCTGAGTGTTCTAAATGTTCTAATTGTTCTGAGTGTTCTAAATGTTCTGAGTGTTCTAAATGTTCTAAATGTTCTGAGTGTTCTAAATGTTCTAAATGTTCTGAGTGTTCTGAGTGTTCTAATTGTTCTGAGTGTTCTAAATGTTCTAATTGTTCTGAGTGTTCTAAATGTTCTGAGTGTTCTGAGTGTTCTAAATGTTCTGAGTGTTCTAAATGTTCTAAATGTTCTGAGTGTTCTAAATGTTCTGAGTGCTCTAAATGTTCTGAGTGTTCTAAATGTTCTAATTGTTCTGAGTGTTCTAAATTTTCTGAGTGTTCTGAGTGTTCTAAATGTTCTGAGTATTCTAAATGTTCTAATTGTCCTGAGTGTTCTAAATGTTCTGAGTGTTCTAAATGTTCTGAGTGTTCTAAATGTTCTAATTGTTCTGAGTGTTCTAAATGTTCTGAGTGTTCTAAATGTTCTAAATGTTCTGAGTGTTCTAAATGTTCTGAGTGTTCTAAATGTTCTAATTGTTCTGAGTGTTCTAAATGTTCTGAGTGTTCTAAATGTTCTGAGTGTTCTAAATGTTCTAATTGTTCTGAGTGTTCTAAATGTTCTGAATATTCTAAATGTTCTGAGTGTTCTGAGTGTTCTAAATGTTCAGAGTGTTCTAAATGTTCTGAGTGTTCTGAATGTTCTAAATGTTCTAATTGTTCTGAGTGTTCTAAATGTTCTGAGTGTTCTAAATGTTCTAATTGTTCTGAGTGTTCTAAATGTTCTGAGTGTTCTAAATGTTCTGAGTGTTCTAAATGTTCTAATTGTTTTGAGTGTTCTAAATGTTCTAATTGTTTTGAGTGTTCTAAATGTTCTGAGTGTTCTAAATGTTCTAAATGTTTAGAGTTCTAAATGTTCTGAGTGTTCTAAATGTTCTGAGTGTTCTAAATGTTCTAATTGTTTTGAGTGTTCTAAATGTTCTGAATGTTCTAAATGTTCTAATTGTTCTGAGTGTTCTAAATGTTCTGAGTGTTCTAAATGTTCTGAGTGTTCTAAATGTTCTAATTGTTCTGAGTGTTCTAAATGTTCTGAGTGTTCTAAATGTTCTAATTGTTCTGAGTGTTCTAAATGTTCTGAGTGTTCTGAGTGTTCTAAATGTTCTGAGTGTTCTAAATGTTCTAAATGTTCTGAGTGTTCTAAATGTTCTGATTGTTCTAAATGTTCTAAATGTTCTGAGTGTTCTAAATGTTCTAAATGTTCTGAGTGTTCTGAGTGTTCTAATTGTTCTGAGTGTTCTAAATGTTCTAATTGTTCTGAGTGTTCTAAATGTTCTGAGTGTTCTGAGTGTTCTAAATGTTCTGAGTGTTCTAAATGTTCTAAATGTTCTAAATGTTCTGAGTGTTCTAAATGTTCTGAGTGCTCTAAATGTTCTGAGTGTTCTAAATGTTCTAATTGTTCTGAGTGTTCTAAATGTTCTGAGTGTTCTGAGTGTTCTAAATGTTCTGAGTGTTCTAAATGTTCTAATTGTTCTGAGTGTTCTAAATGTTCTGAGTGTTCTAAATGTTCTGAGTGTTCTAAATGTTCTAATTGTTTTCTGAGTGTTCTAAATGTTCTAATTGTTTTGAGTGTTCTAAATGTTCTGAGTGTTCTAAATGTTCTGAGTGTTCTAAATGTTCTAATTGTTCTGAGTGTTCTAAATGTTCTGAGTGTTCTAAATGTTCTGAGTGTTCTAAATGTTCTAATTGTTTTGAGTGTTCTAAATGTTCTGAATGTTCTAAATGTTCTAATTGTTCTGAGTGTTCTAAATGTTCTGAGTGTTCTAAATGTTCTGAGTGTTCTAAATGTTCTAATTGTTCTGAGTGTTCTAAATGTTCTGAGTGTTCTAAATGTTCTGAGTGTTCTAAATGTTCTAATTGTTTTGAGTGTTCTAAATGTTCTGAATGTTCTAAATGTTCTAATTGTTCTGAGTGTTCTAAATGTTCTGAGTGTTCTAAATGTTCTGAGTGTTCTAAATGTTCTGAATGTTCTAAATGTTCTAATTGTTCTGAGTGTTCTAAATGTTCTGAGTGTTCTAAATGTTCTGAGTGTTCTAAATGTTCTGAGTGTTCTAAATGTTCTAATTGTTCTGAGTGTTCTAAATGTTCTGAGTGTTCTAAATGTTCTAATTGTTCTGAGTGTTCTAAATGTTCTGAGTGTTCTGAGTGTTCTAAATGTTCTGAGTGTTCTAAATTTTCTGAGTGTTCTGAGTGTTCTAAATGTTCTGAGTGTTCTAAATGTTCTAATTGTCCTGAGTGTTCTAAATGTTCTGAGTGTTCTAAATGTTCTGAGTGTTCTAAATGTTCAGAGTGTTCTAAATGTTCTGAGTGTTCTGAATGTTCTAAATGTTCTAATTGTTCTGAGTGTTCTAAATGTTCTGAGTGTTCTAAATGTTCTAATTGTTCTGAGTGTTCTAAATGTTCTGAGTGTTCTAAATGTTCTGAGTGTTCTAAATGTTCTAATTGTTTTGAGTGTTCTAAATGTTCTAATTGTTTTGAGTGTTCTAAATGTTCTGAGTGTTCTAAATGTTCTAAATGTTTAGAGTTCCAAATGTTCTGAGTGTTCTAAATGTTCTGAGTGTTCTAAATGTTCTAATTGTTTTGAGTGTTCTAAATGTTCTGAATGTTCTAAATGTTCTAATTGTTCTGAGTGTTCTAAATGTTCTGAGTGTTCTAAATGTTCTGAGTGTTCTAAATGTTCTGAGTGTTCTAAATGTTCTAATTGTTCTGAGTGTTCTAAATGTTCTGAGTGTTCTAAATGTTCTAATTGTTCTGAGTGTTCTAAATGTTCTGAGTGTTCTGAGTGTTCTAAATGTTCTGAGTGTTCTAAATGTTCTAAATGTTCTGAGTGTTCTAAATGTTCTGATTGTTCTAAATGTTCTAAATGTTCTGAGTGTTCTAAATGTTCTAAATGTTCTGAGTGTTCTGAGTGTTCTAATTGTTCTGAGTGTTCTAAATGTTCTAATTGTTCTGAGTGTTCTAAATGTTCTGAGTGTTCTGAGTGTTCTAAATGTTCTGAGTGTTCTAAATGTTCTAAATGTACTAAATGTTCTGAGTGTTCTAAATGTTCTGAGTGCTCTAAATGTTCTGAGTGTTCTAAATGTTCTAATTGTTCTGAGTGTTCTAAATGTTCTGAGTGTTCTGAGTGTTCTAAATGTTCTGAGTGTTCTAAATGTTCTAATTGTTCTGAGTGTTCTAAATGTTCTGAGTGTTCTAAATGTTCTGAGTGTTCTAAATGTTCTAATTGTTTTGAGTGTTCTAAATGTTCTAATTGTTTTGAGTGTTCTAAATGTTCTGAGTGTTCTAAATGTTCTGAGTGTTCTAAATGTTCTAATTGTTCTGAGTGTTCTAAATGTTCTGAGTGTTCTAAATGTTCTGAGTGTTCTAAATGTTCTAATTGTTTTGAGTGTTCTAAATGTTCTGAATGTTCTAAATGTTCTAATTGTTCTGAGTGTTCTAAATGTTCTGAGTGTTCTAAATGTTCTGAGTGTTCTAAATGTTCTAATTGTTCTGAGTGTTCTAAATGTTCTGAGTGTTCTAAATGTTCTAATTGTTCTGAGTGTTCTAAATGTTCTGAGTGTTCTGAGTGTTCTAAATGTTCTGAGTGTTCTAAATGTTCTAAATGTTCTGAGTGTTCTAAATGTTCTGATTGTTCTAAATGTTCTAAATGTTCTGAGTGTTCTAAATGTTCTAAATGTTCTGAGTGTTCTGAGTGTTCTAATTGTTCTGAGTGTTCTAAATGTTCTAATTGTTCTGAGTGTTCTAAATGTTCTGAGTGTTCTGAGTGTTCTAAATGTTCTGAGTGTTCTAAATGTTCTAAATGTTCTAAATGTTCTAAATGTTCTGAGTGTTCTAAATGTTCTGAGTGCTCTAAATGTTCTGAGTGTTCTAAATGTTCTAATTGTTCTGAGTGTTCTAAATGTTCTGAGTGTTCTAAATGTTCTAATTGTTCTGAGTGTTCTAAATGTTCTGAGTGTTCTAAATGTTCTGAGTGTTCTAAATGTTCTAATTGTTTTGAGTGTTCTAAATGTTCTAATTGTTTTGAGTGTTCTAAATGTTCTGAGTGTTCTAAATGTTCTGAGTGTTCTAAATGTTCTAAATGTTTAGAGTTCTAAATGTTCTGAGTGTTCTAAATGTTCTGAGTGTTCTAAATGTTCTAATTGTTTTGAGTGTTCTAAATGTTCTGAATGTTCTAAATGTTCTAATTGTTCTGAGTGTTCTAAATGTTCTGAGTGTTCTAAATGTTCTAAATGTTCTAAATGTTCTGAGTGTTCTAAATGTTCTGAGTGCTCTAAATGTTCTGAGTGTTCTAAATGTTCTAATTGTTCTGAGTGTTCTAAATGTTCTGAGTGTTCTGAGTGTTCTAAATGTTCTGAGTGTTCTAAATGTTCTAATTGTTCTGAGTGTTCTAAATGTTCTGAGTGTTCTAAATGTTCTGAGTGTTCTAAATGTTCTAATTGTTTTGAGTGTTCTAAATGTTCTAATTGTTTTGAGTGTTCTAAATGTTCTGAGTGTTCTAAATGTTCTGAGTGTTCTAAATGTTCTAATTGTTCTGAGTGTTCTAAATGTTCTGAGTGTTCTAAATGTTCTGAGTGTTCTAAATGTTCTAATTGTTTTGAGTGTTCTAAATGTTCTGAATGTTCTAAATGTTCTAATTGTTCTGAGTGTTCTAAATGTTCTGAGTGTTCTAAATGTTCTGAGTGTTCTAAATGTTCTAATTGTTCTGAGTGTTCTAAATGTTCTGAGTGTTCTAAATGTTCTAATTGTTCTGAGTGTTCTAAATGTTCTGAGTGTTCTGAGTGTTCTAAATGTTCTGAGTGTTCTAAATGTTCTAAATGTTCTGAGTGTTCTAAATGTTCTGATTGTTCTAAATGTTCTAAATGTTCTGAGTGTTCTAAATGTTCTAAATGTTCTGAGTGTTCTGAGTGTTCTAATTGTTCTGAGTGTTCTAAATGTTCTAATTGTTCTGAGTGTTCTAAATGTTCTGAGTGTTCTGAGTGTTCTAAATGTTCTGAGTGTTCTAAATGTTCTAAATGTTCTAAATGTTCTAAATGTTCTGAGTGTTCTAAATGTTCTGAGTGCTCTAAATGTTCTGAGTGTTCTAAATGTTCTAATTGTTCTGAGTGTTCTAAATGTTCTGAGTGTTCTGAGTGTTCTAAATGTTCTGAGTGTTCTAAATGTTCTGAGTGTTCTGAGTGTTCTAAATGTTCTGAGTGTTCTAAATGTTCTAATTGTTCTGAGTGTTCTAAATGTTCTGAGTGTTCTAAATGTTCTGAGTGTTCTAAATGTTCTAATTGTTTTGAGTGTTCTAAATGTTCTAATTGTTTTGAGTGTTCTAAATGTTCTGAGTGTTCTAAATGTTCTGAGTGTTCTAAATGTTCTAAATGTTTAGAGTTCTAAATGTTCTGAGTGTTCTAAATGTTCTGAGTGTTCTAAATGTTCTAATTGTTTTGAGTGTTCTAAATGTTCTGAATGTTCTAAATGTTCTAATTGTTCTGAGTGTTCTAAATGTTCTGAGTGTTCTAAATGTTCTGAGTGTTCTAAATGTTCTAATTGTTCTGAGTGTTCTAAATGTTCTGAGTGTTCTAAATGTTCTAATTGTTCTGAGTGTTCTAAATGTTCTGAGTGTTCTGAGTGTTCTAAATGTTCTGAGTGTTCTAAATGTTCTAAATGTTCTGAGTGTTCTAAATGTTCTGATTGTTCTAAATGTTCTAAATGTTCTGAGTGTTCTAAATGTTCTAAATGTTCTGAGTGTTCTGAGTGTTCTAATTGTTCTGAGTGTTCTAAATGTTCTAATTGTTCTGAGTGTTCTAAATGTTCTGAGTGTTCTGAGTGTTCTAAATGTTCTGAGTGTTCTAAATGTTCTAAATGTTCTAAATGTTCTGAGTGTTCTAAATGTTCTGAGTGCTCTAAATGTTCTGAGTGTTCTAAATGTTCTAATTGTTCTGAGTGTTCTAAATGTTCTGAGTGTTCTGAGTGTTCTAAATGTTCTGAGTGTTCTAAATGTTCTAATTGTTCTGAGTGTTCTAAATGTTCTGAGTGTTCTAAATGTTCTGAGTGTTCTAAATGTTCTAATTGTTTTGAGTGTTCTAAATGTTCTAATTGTTTTGAGTGTTCTAAATGTTCTGAGTGTTCTAAATGTTCTGAGTGTTCTAAATGTTCTAATTGTTCTGAGTGTTCTAAATGTTCTGAGTGTTCTAAATGTTCTGAGTGTTCTAAATGTTCTAATTGTTTTGAGTGTTCTAAATGTTCTAATTGTTTTGAGTGTTCTAAATGTTCTGAGTGTTCTAAATGTTCTAAATGTTTAGAGTTCTAAATGTTCTGAGTGTTCTAAATGTTCTGAGTGTTCTAAATGTTCTAATTGTTTTGAGTGTTCTAAATGTTCTGAGTGTTCTAAATGTTCTAATTGTTCTGAGTGTTCTAAATGTTCTGAGTGTTCTAAATGTTCTGAGTGTTCTAAATGTTCTAATTGTTTTGAGTGTTCTAAATGTTCTAATTGTTTTGAGTGTTCTAAATGTTCTGAGTGTTCTAAATGTTCTGAGTGTTCTAAATGTTCTAAATGTTTAGAGTTCTAAATGTTCTGAGTGTTCTAAATGTTCTGAGTGTTCTAAATGTTCTAATTGTTTTGAGTGTTCTAAATGTTCTGAATGTTCTAAATGTTCTAATTGTTCTGAGTGTTCTAAATGTTCTGAGTGTTCTAAATGTTCTGAGTGTTCTAAATGTTCTAATTGTTCTGAGTGTTCTAAATGTTCTGAGTGTTCTAAATGTTCTAATTGTTCTGAGTGTTCTAAATGTTCTGAGTGTTCTGAGTGTTCTAAATGTTCTGAGTGTTCTAAATGTTCTAAATGTTCTGAGTGTTCTAAATGTTCTGATTGTTCTAAATGTTCTAAATGTTCTGAGTGTTCTAAATGTTCTAAATGTTCTGAGTGTTCTGAGTGTTCTAATTGTTCTGAGTGTTCTAAATGTTCTAATTGTTCTGAGTGTTCTAAATGTTCTGAGTGTTCTGAGTGTTCTAAATGTTCTGAGTGTTCTAAATGTTCTAAATGTTCTAAATGTTCTGAGTGTTCTAAATGTTCTGAGTGCTCTAAATGTTCTGAGTGTTCTAAATGTTCTAATTGTTCTGAGTGTTCTAAATGTTCTGAGTGTTCTGAGTGTTCTAAATGTTCTGAGTGTTCTAAATGTTCTAATTGTTCTGAGTGTTCTAAATGTTCTGAGTGTTCTAAATGTTCTGAGTGTTCTAAATGTTCTAATTGTTTTGAGTGTTCTAAATGTTCTAATTGTTTTGAGTGTTCTAAATGTTCTGAGTGTTCTAAATGTTCTGAGTGTTCTAAATGTTCTAATTGTTCTGAGTGTTCTAAATGTTCTGAGTGTTCTAAATGTTCTGAGTGTTCTAAATGTTCTAATTGTTTTGAGTGTTCTAAATGTTCTAATTGTTTTGAGTGTTCTAAATGTTCTGAGTGTTCTAAATGTTCTAAATGTTTAGAGTTCTAAATGTTCTGAGTGTTCTAAATGTTCTGAGTGTTCTAAATGTTCTAATTGTTTTGAGTGTTCTAAATGTTCTGAGTGTTCTAAATGTTCTAATTGTTCTGAGTGTTCTAAATGTTCTGAGTGTTCTAAATGTTCTGAGTGTTCTAAATGTTCTAATTGTTCTGAGTGTTCTAAATGTTCTGAGTGTTCTAAATGTTCTAATTGTTCTGAGTGTTCTAAATGTTCTGAGTGTTCTGAGTGTTCTAAATGTTCTGAGTGTTCTAAATGTTCTAAATGTTCTGAGTGTTCTAAATGTTCTGAGTGTTCTAAATGTTCTAAATGTTCTGAGTGTTCTAAATGTTCTAAATGTTCTGAGTGTTCTGAGTGTTCTAATTGTTCTGAGTGTTCTAAATGTTCTAATTGTTCTGAGTGTTCTAAATGTTCTGAGTGTTCTGAGTGTTCTAAATGTTCTGAGTGTTCTAAATGTTCTAAATGTTCTGAGTGTTCTAAATGTTCTGAGTGCTCTAAATGTTCTGAGTGTTCTAAATGTTCTAATTGTTCTGAGTGTTCTAAATGTTCTGAGTGTTCTGAGTGTTCTAAATGTTCTGAGTGTTCTAAATGTTCTAATTGTTCTGAGTGTTCTAAATGTTCTGAGTGTTCTAAATGTTCTGAGTGTTCTAAATGTTCTAATTGTTCTGAGTGTTCTAAATGTTCTGAGTGTTCTAAATGTTCTAAATGTTCTGAGTGTTCTAAATGTTCTGAGTGTTCTAAATGTTCTAATTGTTCTGAGTGTTCTAAATGTTCTGAGTGGTCTAAATGTTCTAATTGTTCTGAGTGTTCTAAATGTTCTGAATATTCTAAATGTTCTGAGTGTTCTGAGTGTTCTAAATGTTCAGAGTGTTCTAAATGTTCTGAGTGTTCTGAGTGTTCTAAATGTTCTAATTGTTCTGAGTGTTCTAAATGTTCTGAGTGTTCTAATTGTTCTGAGTGTTCTAAATGTTCTAATTGTTTTGAGTGTTCTAAATGTTCTAATTGTTTTGAGTGTTCTAAATGTTCTGAGTGTTCTAAATGTTCTAAATGTTTAGAGTTCTAAATATTCTGAGTGTTCTACATGTTCTGAGTGTTCTAAATGTTCTAATTGTTTTGAGTGTTCTAAATGTTCTGAGTGTTCTAAATGTTCTAATTGTTCTGAGTGTTCTAAATGTTCTGAGTGTTCTAAATGTTCTGAGTGTTCTAAATGTTCTAATTGTTCTGAGTGTTCTAAATGTTCTGAGTGTTCTAAATGTTCTAATTGTTCTGAGTGTTCTAAATGTTCTGAGTGTTCTGAGTGTTCTAAATGTTCTGAGTGTTCTAAATGTTCTAAATGTTCTGAGTGTTCTAAATGTTCTGAGTGTTCTAAATGTTCTAAATGTTCTGAGTGTTCTAAATGTTCTAAATGTTCTGAGTGTTCTGAGTGTTCTAATTGTTCTGAGTGTTCTAAATGTTCTAATTGTTCTGAGTGTTCTGAATGTTCTGAGTGTTCTGAGTGTTCTAAATGTTCTGAGTGTTCTAAATGTTCTAAATGTTCTGAGTGTTCTAAATGTTCTGAGTGCTCTAAATGTTCTGAGTGTTCTAAATGCTCTAATTGTTCTGAGTGTTCTAAATGTTCTGAGTGTTCTGAGTGTTCTAAATGTTCTGAGTGTTCTAAATGTTCTAATTGTTCTGAGTGTTCTAAATGTTCTGAGTGTTCTAAATGTTCTGAGTGTTCTAAATGTTCTAATTGTTCTGAGTGTTCTAAATGTTCTGAGTGTTCTAAATGTTCTAAATGTTCTGAGTGTTCTAAATGTTCTGAGTGTTCTAAATGTTCTAATTGTTCTGAGTGTTCTAAATGTTCTGAGTGTTCTAAATGTTCTGAGTGTTCTAAATGTTCTAATTGTTCTGAGTGTTCTAAATGTTCTGAATATTCTAAATGTTCTGAGTGTTCTGAGTGTTCTAAATGTTCAGAGTGTTCTAAATGTTCTGAGTGTTCTGAGTGTTCTAAATGTTCTAATTGTTCTGAGTGTTCTAAATGTTCTGAGTGTTCTAAATGTTCTAATTGTTCTGAGTGTTCTAAATGTTCTGAGTGTTCTAAATGTTCTGAGTGTTCTAAATGTTCTAATTGTTCTGAGTGTTCTAAATATTCTGAGTGTTCTGAGTGTTCTAAATGTTCTGAGTGTTCTAAATGTTCTAAATGTTTTGAGTGTTCTAAATGTTCTGAGTGTTCTAAATGTTCTGAGTGTTCTAAATGTTCTGAGTGTTCTAAATGTTCTAATTGTTCTGAGTGTTCTAAATGTTCTGAGTGTTCTGAGTGTTCTAAATGTCCTAATTTTTCTGAGTGTTCTAAATGTTCTGAGTGTTCTGAGTGTTCTAAATGTTCTAATTGTTCTAAATGTTCTAAATGTTCTGAGTGTTCTAAATGTTCTAAATGTTCTGAGTGTTCTGAGTGTTCTAATTGTTCTGAGTGTTCTAAATGTTCTAATTGTTCTGAGTGTTCTAAATGTTCTGAGTGTTCTAAATGTTCTAATTGTTCTGAGTGTTCTAAATGTTCTGAGTGTTCTAAATGTTCTGAGTGTTCTAAATGTTCTAATTGTTCTGAGTGTTCTAAATATTCTGAGTGTTCTGAGTGTTCTAAATGTTCTGAGTGTTCTAAATGTTCTAAATGTTCTGAGTGTTCTAAATGTTCTGAGTGTTCTAAATGTTCTGAGTGTTCTAAATGTTCTGAGTGTTCTAAATCTTCTAATTGTTCTGAGTGTTCTAAATGTTCTGAGTGTTCTGAGTGTTCTAAATGTCCTAATTTTTCTGAGTGTTCTAAATGTTCTGAGTGTTCTGAGTGTTCTAAATGTTCTAATTGTTCTAAATGTTCTAAATGTTCTGAGTGTTCTAAATGTTCTAAATGTTCTGAGTGTTCTGAGTGTTCTAATTGTTCTGAGTGTTCTAAATGTTCTAATTGTTCTGAGTGTTCTAAATGTTCTGAGTGTTCTAAATGTTCTAATTGTTCTGAGTGTTCTAAATGTTCTGAGTGTTCTAAATGTTCTGAGTGTTCTGAGTGTTCTAAATGTTCTGAGTGTTCTAAATGTTCTGAGTGTTCTAAATGTTCTAATTGTTCTGAATGTTCTAAATGTTCTGAGTGTTCTAAATGTTCTAATTGTTCTGAGTGTTCTAAATGTTCTAATTGTTCTGAGTGTTCTAAATGTTCTGAGTGTTCTAAATGTTCTGAGTGTTCTAAATGTTCTAATTGTTTTGAGTGTTCTAAATGTTCTAATTGTTTTGAGTGTTCTAAATGTTCTGAGTGTTCTAAATGTTCTAAATGTTTAGAGTTCTAAATGTTCTGAGTGTTCTAAATGTTCTGAGTGTTCTAAATGTTCTAATTGTTTTGATTGTTCTAAATGTTCTGAGTGTTCTAAATGTTCTAATTGTTCTGAGTGTTCTAAATGTTCTGAGTGTTCTAAATGTTCTGAGTGTTCTAAATGTTCTAATTGTTCTGAGTGTTCTAAATGTTCTGAGTGTTCTAAATGTTCTAAATGTTCTGAGTGTTCTAAATGTTCTAAATGTTCTAATTGTTCTGAGTGTTCTAAATGTTCTGAGTGTTCTAAATGTTCTAATTGTTCTGAGTGTTCTAAATGTTCTGAGTGTTCTGAGTGTTCTAAATGTTCTGAGTGTTCTAAATGTTCTAATTGTTCTGAGTGTTCTAAATGTTCTGAGTGCTCTAAATGTTCTGAGTGTTCTAAATGTTCTAATTGTTCTGAGTGTTCTAAATGTTCTGAGTGTTCTAAATGTTCTAAATGTTCTGAGTGTTCTAAATGTTCTGAGTGTTCTAAATGTTCTAATTGTTCTGAGTGTTCTAAATGTTCTGAGTGTTCTAAATGTTCTAATTGTTCTGAGTGTTCTAAATGTTCTGAGTGTTCTGAGTGTTCTAAATGTTCTGAGTGTTCTAAATGTTCTAAATGTTCTGAGTGTTCTAAATGTTCTGATTGTTCTAAATGTTCTAAATGTTCTGAGTGTTCTAAATGTTCTAAATGTTCTGAGTGTTCTGAGTGTTCTAATTGTTCTGAGTGTTCTAAATGTTCTAATTGTTCTGAGTGTTCTAAATGTTCTGAGTGTTCTGAGTGTTCTAAATGTTCTGAGTGTTCTAAATGTTCTAAATGTTCTAAATGTTCTGAGTGTTCTAAATGTTCTGAGTGCTCTAAATGTTCTGAGTGTTCTAAATGTTCTAATTGTTCTGAGTGTTCTAAATGTTCTGAGTGTTCTGAGTGTTCTAAATGTTCTGAGTGTTCTAAATGTTCTGAGTGTTCTGAGTGTTCTAAATGTTCTGAGTGTTCTAAATGTTCTAATTGTTCTGAGTGTTCTAAATGTTCTGAGTGTTCTAAATGTTCTGAGTGTTCTAAATGTTCTAATTGTTTTGAGTGTTCTAAATGTTCTAATTGTTTTGAGTGTTCTAAATGTTCTGAGTGTTCTAAATGTTCTGAGTGTTCTAAATGTTCTAAATGTTTAGAGTTCTAAATGTTCTGAGTGTTCTAAATGTTCTGAGTGTTCTAAATGTTCTAATTGTTTTGAGTGTTCTAAATGTTCTGAATGTTCTAAATGTTCTAATTGTTCTGAGTGTTCTAAATGTTCTGAGTGTTCTAAATGTTCTGAGTGTTCTAAATGTTCTAATTGTTCTGAGTGTTCTAAATGTTCTGAGTGTTCTAAATGTTCTAATTGTTCTGAGTGTTCTAAATGTTCTGAGTGTTCTGAGTGTTCTAAATGTTCTGAGTGTTCTAAATGTTCTAAATGTTCTAAATGTTCTAATTGTTCTGAGTGTTCTAAATGTTCTGAGTGTTCTGAGTGTTCTAAATGTTCTGAGTGTTCTAAATGTTCTAATTGTTCTGAGTGTTCTAAATGTTCTGAGTGTTCTAAATGTTCTGAGTGTTCTAAATGTTCTAATTGTTTTGAGTGTTCTAAATGTTCTAATTGTTTTGAGTGTTCTAAATGTTCTAATTGTTCTGAGTGTTCTAAATGTTCTGAGTGTTCTAAATGTTCTAATTGTTCTGAGTGTTCTAAATGTTCTGAGTGTTCTGAGTGTTCTAAATGTTCTGAGTGTTCTAAATTTTCTAAATGTTCTGAGTGTTCTAAATGTTCTGATTGTTCTAAATGTTCTAAATGTTCTGAGTGTTCTAAATGTTCTAAATGTTCTGAGTGTTCTGAGTGTTCTAATTGTTCTGAGTGTTCTAAATGTTCTAATTGTTCTGAGTGTTCTAAATGTTCTGAGTGTTCTGAGTGTTCTAAATGTTCTGAGTGTTCTAAATGTTCTAAATGTTCTAAATGTTCTGAGTGTTCTAAATGTTCTGAGTGCTCTAAATGTTCTGAGTGTTCTAAATGTTCTAATTGTTCTGAGTGTTCTAAATGTTCTGAGTGTTCTGAGTGTTCTAAATGTTCTGAGTGTTCTAAATGTTCTAATTGTTCTGAGTGTTCTAAATGTTCTGAGTGTTCTAAATGTTCTGAGTGTTCTAAATGTTCTAATTGTTTTGAGTGTTCTAAATGTTCTAATTGTTTTGAGTGTTCTAAATGTTCTGAGTGTTCTAAATGTTCTGAGTGTTCTAAATGTTCTAATTGTTCTGAGTGTTCTAAATGTTCTGAGTGTTCTAAATGTTCTGAGTGTTCTAAATGTTCTAATTGTTTTTGAGTGTTCTAAATGTTCTGAATGTTCTAAATGTTCTAATTGTTCTGAGTGTTCTAAATGTTCTGAGTGTTCTAAATGTTCTGAGTGTTCTAAATGTTCTAATTGTTCTGAGTGTTCTAAATGTTCTGAGTGTTCTAAATGTTCTAATTGTTCTGAGTGTTCTAAATGTTCTGAGTGTTCTGAGTGTTCTAAATGTTCTGAGTGTTCTAAATGTTCTAAATGTTCTGAGTGTTCTAAATGTTCTGAGTGTTTTAGATTCTAATGTTTATGTTCTAAATGTTCTGAGTGTTCTAAATGTTCTAAATGTTCTGAGTGTTCTGAGTGTTCTAATTGTTCTGAGTGTTCTAAATGTTCTAATTGTTCTGAGTGTTCTAAATGTTCTGAGTGTTCTGAGTGTTCTAAATGTTCTGAGTGTTCTAAATGTTCTAAATGTTCTAAATGTTCTAAATGTTCTGAGTGTTCTAAATGTTCTGAGTGCTCTAAATGTTCTGAGTGTTCTAAATGTTCTAATTGTTCTGAGTGTTCTAAATGTTCTGAGTGTTCTGAGTGTTCTAAATGTTCTGAGTGTTCTAAATGTTCTGAGTGTTCTGAGTGTTCTAAATGTTCTGAGTGTTCTAAATGTTCTAATTGTTCTGAGTGTTCTAAATGTTCTGAGTGTTCTAAATGTTCTGAGTGTTCTAAATGTTCTAATTGTTTTGAGTGTTCTAAATGTTCTAATTGTTTTGAGTGTTCTAAATGTTCTGAGTGTTCTAAATGTTCTGAGTGTTCTAAATGTTCTAAATGTTTAGAGTTCTAAATGTTCTGAGTGTTCTAAATGTTCTGAGTGTTCTAAATGTTCTAATTGTTTTGAGTGTTCTAAATGTTCTGAATGTTCTAAATGTTCTAATTGTTCTGAGTGTTCTAAATGTTCTGAGTGTTCTAAATGTTCTGAGTGTTCTAAATGTTCTAATTGTTCTGAGTGTTCTAAATGTTCTGAGTGTTCTAAATGTTCTAATTGTTCTGAGTGTTCTAAATGTTCTGAGTGTTCTGAGTGTTCTAAATGTTCTGAGTGTTCTAAATGTTCTAAATGTTCTGAGTGTTCTAAATGTTCTGATTGTTCTAAATGTTCTAAATGTTCTGAGTGTTCTAAATGTTCTAAATGTTCTGAGTGTTCTGAGTGTTCTAATTGTTCTGAGTGTTCTAAATGTTCTAATTGTTCTGAGTGTTCTAAATGTTCTGAGTGTTCTGAGTGTTCTAAATGTTCTGAGTGTTCTAAATGTTCTAAATGTTCTAAATGTTCTGAGTGTTCTAAATGTTCTGAGTGCTCTAAATGTTCTGAGTGTTCTAAATGTTCTAATTGTTCTGAGTGTTCTAAATGTTCTGAGTGTTCTGAGTGTTCTAAATGTTCTGAGTGTTCTAAATGTTCTAATTGTTCTGAGTGTTCTAAATGTTCTGAGTGTTCTAAATGTTCTGAGTGTTCTAAATGTTCTAATTGTTTTGAGTGTTCTAAATGTTCTAATTGTTTTGAATGTTCTAAATGTTCTGAGTGTTCTAAATGTTCTGAGTGTTCTAAATGTTCTAATTGTTCTGAGTGTTCTAAATGTTCTGAGTGTTCTAAATGTTCTGAGTGTTCTAAATGTTCTAATTGTTTTGAGTGTTCTAAATGTTCTAATTGTTTTGAGTGTTCTAAATGTTCTGAGTGTTCTAAATGTTCTAAATGTTTAGAGTTCTAAATGTTCTGAGTGTTCTAAATGTTCTGAGTGTTCTAAATGTTCTAATTGTTTTGAGTGTTCTAAATGTTCTGAGTGTTCTAAATGTTCTAATTGTTCTGAGTGTTCTAAATGTTCTGAGTGTTCTAAATGTTCTGAGTGTTCTAAATGTTCTAATTGTTTTGAGTGTTCTAAATGTTCTAATTGTTTTGAGTGTTCTAAATGTTCTGAGTGTTCTAAATGTTCTGAGTGTTCTAAATGTTCTAAATGTTTAGAGTTCTAAATGTTCTGAGTGTTCTAAATGTTCTGAGTGTTCTAAATGTTCTAATTGTTTTGAGTGTTCTAAATGTTCTGAATGTTCTAAATGTTCTAATTGTTCTGAGTGTTCTAAATGTTCTGAGTGTTCTAAATGTTCTGAGTGTTCTAAATGTTCTAATTGTTCTGAGTGTTCTAAATGTTCTGAGTGTTCTAAATGTTCTAATTGTTCTGAGTGTTCTAAATGTTCTGAGTGTTCTGAGTGTTCTAAATGTTCTGAGTGTTCTAAATGTTCTGAGTGTTCTAAATGTTCTGATTGTTCTAAATGTTCTAAATGTTCTGAGTGTTCTAAATGTTCTAAATGTTCTGAGTGTTCTGAGTGTTCTAATTGTTCTGAGTGTTCTAAATGTTCTAATTGTTCTGAGTGTTCTAAATGTTCTGAGTGTTCTGAGTGTTCTAAATGTTCTGAGTGTTCTAAATGTTCTAAATGTTCTAAATGTTCTGAGTGTTCTAAATGTTCTGAGTGCTCTAAATGTTCTGAGTGTTCTAAATGTTCTAATTGTTCTGAGTGTTCTAAATGTTCTGAGTGTTCTGAGTGTTCTAAATGTTCTGAGTGTTCTAAATGTTCTAATTGTTCTGAGTGTTCTAAATGTTCTGAGTGTTCTAAATGTTCTGAGTGTTCTAAATGTTCTAATTGTTTTGAGTGTTCTAAATGTTCTAATTGTTTTGAGTGTTCTAAATGTTCTGAGTGTTCTAAATGTTCTGAGTGTTCTAAATGTTCTAATTGTTCTGAGTGTTCTAAATGTTCTGAGTGTTCTAAATGTTCTGAGTGTTCTAAATGTTCTAATTGTTTTGAGTGTTCTAAATGTTCTAATTGTTTTGAGTGTTCTAAATGTTCTGAGTGTTCTAAATGTTCTAAATGTTTAGAGTTCTAAATGTTCTGAGTGTTCTAAATGTTCTGAGTGTTCTAAATGTTCTAATTGTTTTGAGTGTTCTAAATGTTCTGAGTGTTCTAAATGTTCTAATTGTTCTGAGTGTTCTAAATGTTCTGAGTGTTCTAAATGTTCTGAGTGTTCTAAATGTTCTAATTGTTCTGAGTGTTCTAAATGTTCTGAGTGTTCTAAATGTTCTAATTGTTCTGAGTGTTCTAAATGTTCTGAGTGTTCTGAGTGTTCTAAATGTTCTGAGTGTTCTAAATGTTCTAAATGTTCTGAGTGTTCTAAATGTTCTGAGTGTTCTAAATGTTCTAAATGTTCTGAGTGTTCTAAATGTTCTAAATGTTCTGAGTGTTCTGAGTGTTCTAATTGTTCTGAGTGTTCTAAATGTTCTAATTGTTCTGAGTGTTCTAAATGTTCTGAGTGTTCTGAGTGTTCTAAATGTTCTGAGTGTTCTAAATGTTCTAAATGTTCTGAGTGTTCTAAATGTTCTGAGTGCTCTAAATGTTCTGAGTGTTCTAAATGTTCTAATTGTTCTGAGTGTTCTAAATGTTCTGAGTGTTCTGAGTGTTCTAAATGTTCTGAGTGTTCTAAATGTTCTAATTGTTCTGAGTGTTCTAAATGTTCTGAGTGTTCTAAATGTTCTGAGTGTTCTAAATGTTCTAATTGTTCTGAGTGTTCTAAATGTTCTGAGTGTTCTAAATGTTCTAAATGTTCTGAGTGTTCTAAATGTTCTGAGTGTTCTAAATGTTCTAATTGTTCTGAGTGTTCTAAATGTTCTGAGTGTTCTAAATGTTCTGAGTGGTCTAAATGTTCTAATTGTTCTGAGTGTTCTAAATGTTCTGAATATTCTAAATGTTCTGAGTGTTCTGAGTGTTCTAAATGTTCAGAGTGTTCTAAATGTTCTGAGTGTTCTGAGTGTTCTAAATGTTCTAATTGTTCTGAGTGTTCTAAATGTTCTGAGTGTTCTAATTGTTCTGAGTGTTCTAAATGTTCTAATTGTTTTGAGTGTTCTAAATGTTCTAATTGTTTTGAGTGTTCTAAATGTTCTGAGTGTTCTAAATGTTCTAAATGTTTAGAGTTCTAAATATTCTGAGTGTTCTACATGTTCTGAGTGTTCTAAATGTTCTAATTGTTTTGAGTGTTCTAAATGTTCTGAGTGTTCTAAATGTTCTAATTGTTCTGAGTGTTCTAAATGTTCTGAGTGTTCTAAATGTTCTGAGTGTTCTAAATGTTCTAATTGTTCTGAGTGTTCTAAATGTTCTGAGTGTTCTAAATGTTCTAATTGTTCTGAGTGTTCTAAATGTTCTGAGTGTTCTGAGTGTTCTAAATGTTCTGAGTGTTCTAAATGTTCTAAATGTTCTGAGTGTTCTAAATGTTCTGAGTGTTCTAAATGTTCTAAATGTTCTGAGTGTTCTAAATGTTCTAAATGTTCTGAGTGTTCTGAGTGTTCTAATTGTTCTGAGTGTTCTAAATGTTCTAATTGTTCTGAGTGTTCTAAATGTTCTGAGTGTTCTGAGTGTTCTAAATGTTCTGAGTGTTCTAAATGTTCTAAATGTTCTGAGTGTTCTAAATGTTCTGAGTGCTCTAAATGTTCTGAGTGTTCTAAATGCTCTAATTGTTCTGAGTGTTCTAAATGTTCTGAGTGTTCTGAGTGTTCTAAATGTTCTGAGTGTTCTAAATGTTCTAATTGTTCTGAGTGTTCTAAATGTTCTGAGTGTTCTAAATGTTCTGAGTGTTCTAAATGTTCTAATTGTTCTGAGTGTTCTAAATGTTCTGAGTGTTCTAAATGTTCTAAATGTTCTGAGTGTTCTAAATGTTCTGAGTGTTCTAAATGTTCTAATTGTTCTGAGTGTTCTAAATGTTCTGAGTGTTCTAAATGTTCTGAGTGTTCTAAATGTTCTAATTGTTCTGAGTGTTCTAAATGTTCTGAATATTCTAAATGTTCTGAGTGTTCTGAGTGTTCTAAATGTTCAGAGTGTTCTAAATGTTCTGAGTGTTCTGAGTGTTCTAAATGTTCTAATTGTTCTGAGTGTTCTAAATGTTCTGAGTGTTCTAAATGTTCTAATTGTTCTGAGTGTTCTAAATGTTCTGAGTGTTCTAAATGTTCTGAGTGTTCTAAATGTTCTAATTGTTCTGAGTGTTCTAAATATTCTGAGTGTTCTGAGTGTTCTAAATGTTCTGAGTGTTCTAAATGTTCTAAATGTTTTGAGTGTTCTAAATGTTCTGAGTGTTCTAAATGTTCTGAGTGTTCTAAATGTTCTGAGTGTTCTAAATGTTCTAATTGTTCTGAGTGTTCTAAATGTTCTGAGTGTTCTGAGTGTTCTAAATGTCCTAATTTTTCTGAGTGTTCTAAATGTTCTGAGTGTTCTGAGTGTTCTAAATGTTCTAATTGTTCTAAATGTTCTAAATGTTCTGAGTGTTCTAAATGTTCTAAATGTTCTGAGTGTTCTGAGTGTTCTAATTGTTCTGAGTGTTCTAAATGTTCTAATTGTTCTGAGTGTTCTAAATGTTCTGAGTGTTCTAAATGTTCTAATTGTTCTGAGTGTTCTAAATGTTCTGAGTGTTCTAAATATTCTGAGTGTTCTGAGTGTTCTAAATGTTCTGAGTGTTCTAAATGTTCTAAATGTTCTGAGTGTTCTAAATGTTCTGAGTGTTCTAAATGTTCTGAGTGTTCTAAATGTTCTGAGTGTTCTAAATCTTCTAATTGTTCTGAGTGTTCTAAATGTTCTGAGTGTTCTGAGTGTTCTAAATGTCCTAATTTTTCTGAGTGTTCTAAATGTTCTGAGTGTTCTGAGTGTTCTAAATGTTCTAATTGTTCTAAATGTTCTAAATGTTCTGAGTGTTCTAAATGTTCTAAATGTTCTGAGTGTTCTGAGTGTTCTAATTGTTCTGAGTGTTCTAAATGTTCTAATTGTTCTGAGTGTTCTAAATGTTCTGAGTGTTCTAAATGTTCTAATTGTTCTGAGTGTTCTAAATGTTCTGAGTGTTCTAAATGTTCTGAGTGTTCTGAGTGTTCTAAATGTTCTGAGTGTTCTAAATGTTCTGAGTGTTCTAAATGTTCTAATTGTTCTGAATGTTCTAAATGTTCTGAGTGTTCTAAATGTTCTAATTGTTCTGAGTGTTCTAAATGTTCTAATTGTTCTGAGTGTTCTAAATGTTCTGAGTGTTCTAAATGTTCTGAGTGTTCTAAATGTTCTAATTGTTTTGAGTGTTCTAAATGTTCTAATTGTTTTGAGTGTTCTAAATGTTCTGAGTGTTCTAAATGTTCTAAATGTTTAGAGTTCTAAATGTTCTGAGTGTTCTAAATGTTCTGAGTGTTCTAAATGTTCTAATTGTTTTGATTGTTCTAAATGTTCTGAGTGTTCTAAATGTTCTAATTGTTCTGAGTGTTCTAAATGTTCTGAGTGTTCTAAATGTTCTGAGTGTTCTAAATGTTCTAATTGTTCTGAGTGTTCTAAATGTTCTGAGTGTTCTAAATGTTCTAAATGTTCTGAGTGTTCTAAATGTTCTAAATGTTCTAATTGTTCTGAGTGTTCTAAATGTTCTGAGTGTTCTAAATGTTCTAATTGTTCTGAGTGTTCTAAATGTTCTGAGTGTTCTGAGTGTTCTAAATGTTCTGAGTGTTCTAAATGTTCTAATTGTTCTGAGTGTTCTTAATGTTCTGAGTGCTCTAAATGTTCTGAGTGTTCTAAATGTTCTAATTGTTCTGAGTGTTCTAAATGTTCTGAGTGTTCTAAATGTTCTAAATGTTCTGAGTGTTCTAAATGTTCTGAGTGTTCTAAATGTTCTAATTGTTCTGAGTGTTCTAAATGTTCTGAGTGTTCTAAATGTTCTAATTGTTCTGAGTGTTCTAAATGTTCTGAGTGTTCTGAGTGTTCTAAATGTTCTGAGTGTTCTAAATGTTCTAAATGTTCTGAGTGTTCTAAATGTTCTGATTGTTCTAAATGTTCTAAATGTTCTGAGTGTTCTAAATGTTCTAAATGTTCTGAGTGTTCTGAGTGTTCTAATTGTTCTGAGTGTTCTAAATGTTCTAATTGTTCTGAGTGTTCTAAATGTTCTGAGTGTTCTGAGTGTTCTAAATGTTCTGAGTGTTCTAAATGTTCTAAATGTTCTAAATGTTCTGAGTGTTCTAAATGTTCTGAGTGCTCTAAATGTTCTGAGTGTTCTAAATGTTCTAATTGTTCTGAGTGTTCTAAATGTTCTGAGTGTTCTGAGTGTTCTAAATGTTCTGAGTGTTCTAAATGTTCTGAGTGTTCTGAGTGTTCTAAATGTTCTGAGTGTTCTAAATGTTCTAATTGTTCTGAGTGTTCTAAATGTTCTGAGTGTTCTAAATGTTCTGAGTGTTCTAAATGTTCTAATTGTTTTGAGTGTTCTAAATGTTCTAATTGTTTTGAGTGTTCTAAATGTTCTGAGTGTTCTAAATGTTCTGAGTGTTCTAAATGTTCTAAATGTTTAGAGTTCTAAATGTTCTGAGTGTTCTAAATGTTCTAATTGTTTTGAGTGTTCTAAATGTTCTGAATGTTCTAAATGTTCTAATTGTTCTGAGTGTTCTAAATGTTCTGAGTGTTCTAAATGTTCTGAGTGTTCTAAATGTTCTAATTGTTCTGAGTGTTCTAAATGTTCTGAGTGTTCTAAATGTTCTAATTGTTCTGAGTGTTCTAAATGTTCTGAGTGTTCTGAGTGTTCTAAATGTTCTGAGTGTTCTAAATGTTCTAAATGTTCTGAGTGTTCTAAATGTTCTGATTGTTCTAAATGTTCTAAATGTTCTGAGTGTTCTAAATGTTCTAAATGTTCTGAGTGTTCTGAGTGTTCTAATTGTTCTGAGTGTTCTAAATGTTCTAATTGTTCTGAGTGTTCTAAATGTTCTGAGTGTTCTGAGTGTTCTAAATGTTCTGAGTGTTCTAAATGTTCTAAATGTTCTAAATGTTCTGAGTGTTCTAAATGTTCTGAGTGCTCTAAATGTTCTGAGTGTTCTAAATGTTCTAATTGTTCTGAGTGTTCTAAATGTTCTGAGTGTTCTGAGTGTTCTAAATGTTCTGAGTGTTCTAAATGTTCTAATTGTTCTGAGTGTTCTAAATGTTCTGAGTGTTCTAAATGTTCTGAGTGTTCTAAATGTTCTAATTGTTTTGAGTGTTCTAAATGTTCTAATTGTTTTGAGTGTTCTAAATGTTCTGAGTGTTCTAAATGTTCTGAGTGTTCTAAATGTTCTAATTGTTCTGAGTGTTCTAAATGTTCTGAGTGTTCTAAATGTTCTGAGTGTTCTAAATGTTCTAATTGTTTTGAGTGTTCTAAATGTTCTAATTGTTTTGAGTGTTCTAAATGTTCTGAGTGTTCTAAATGTTCTAAATGTTTAGAGTTCTAAATGTTCTGAGTGTTCTAAATGTTCTGAGTGTTCTAAATGTTCTAATTGTTTTGAGTGTTCTAAATGTTCTGAGTGTTCTAAATGTTCTAATTGTTCTGAGTGTTCTAAATGTTCTGAGTGTTCTAAATGTTCTGAGTGTTCTAAATGTTCTAATTGTTTTGAGTGTTCTAAATGTTCTAATTGTTTTGAGTGTTCTAAATGTTCTGAGTGTTCTAAATGTTCTGAGTGTTCTAAATGTTCTAAATGTTTAGAGTTCTAAATGTTCTGAGTGTTCTAAATGTTCTGAGTGTTCTAAATGTTCTAATTGTTTTGAGTGTTCTAAATGTTCTGAATGTTCTAAATGTTCTAATTGTTCTGAGTGTTCTAAATGTTCTGAGTGTTCTAAATGTTCTGAGTGTTCTAAATGTTCTAATTGTTCTGAGTGTTCTAAATGTTCTGAGTGTTCTAAATGTTCTAATTGTTCTGAGTGTTCTAAATGTTCTGAGTGTTCTGAGTGTTCTAAATGTTCTGAGTGTTCTAAATGTTCTAAATGTTCTGAGTGTTCTAAATGTTCTGATTGTTCTAAATGTTCTAAATGTTCTGAGTGTTCTAAATGTTCTAAATGTTCTGAGTGTTCTGAGTGTTCTAATTGTTCTGAGTGTTCTAAATGTTCTAATTGTTCTGAGTGTTCTAAATGTTCTGAGTGTTCTGAGTGTTCTAAATGTTCTGAGTGTTCTAAATGTTCTAAATGTTCTAAATGTTCTGAGTGTTCTAAATGTTCTGAGTGCTCTAAATGTTCTGAGTGTTCTAAATGTTCTAATTGTTCTGAGTGTTCTAAATGTTCTGAGTGTTCTGAGTGTTCTAAATGTTCTGAGTGTTCTAAATGTTCTAATTGTTCTGAGTGTTCTAAATGTTCTGAGTGTTCTAAATGTTCTGAGTGTTCTAAATGTTCTAATTGTTTTGAGTGTTCTAAATGTTCTAATTGTTTTGAGTGTTCTAAATGTTCTGAGTGTTCTAAATGTTCTGAGTGTTCTAAATGTTCTAATTGTTCTGAGTGTTCTAAATGTTCTGAGTGTTCTAAATGTTCTGAGTGTTCTAAATGTTCTAATTGTTTTGAGTGTTCTAAATGTTCTAATTGTTTTGAGTGTTCTAAATGTTCTGAGTGTTCTAAATGTTCTAAATGTTTAGAGTTCTAAATGTTCTGAGTGTTCTAAATGTTCTGAGTGTTCTAAATGTTCTAATTGTTTTGAGTGTTCTAAATGTTCTGAGTGTTCTAAATGTTCTAATTGTTCTGAGTGTTCTAAATGTTCTGAGTGTTCTAAATGTTCTGAGTGTTCTAAATGTTCTAATTGTTCTGAGTGTTCTAAATGTTCTGAGTGTTCTAAATGTTCTAATTGTTCTGAGTGTTCTAAATGTTCTGAGTGTTCTGAGTGTTCTAAATGTTCTGAGTGTTCTAAATGTTCTAAATGTTCTGAGTGTTCTAAATGTTCTGAGTGTTCTAAATGTTCTAAATGTTCTGAGTGTTCTAAATGTTCTAAATGTTCTGAGTGTTCTGAGTGTTCTAATTGTTCTGAGTGTTCTAAATGTTCTAATTGTTCTGAGTGTTCTAAATGTTCTGAGTGTTCTGAGTGTTCTAAATGTTCTGAGTGTTCTAAATGTTCTAAATGTTCTGAGTGTTCTAAATGTTCTGAGTGCTCTAAATGTTCTGAGTGTTCTAAATGTTCTAATTGTTCTGAGTGTTCTAAATGTTCTGAGTGTTCTGAGTGTTCTAAATGTTCTGAGTGTTCTAAATGTTCTAATTGTTCTGAGTGTTCTAAATGTTCTGAGTGTTCTAAATGTTCTGAGTGTTCTAAATGTTCTAATTGTTCTGAGTGTTCTAAATGTTCTGAGTGTTCTAAATGTTCTAAATGTTCTAAATGTTCTGAGTGTTCTAAATGTTCTGAGTGTTCTAAATGTTCTGAGTGTTCTAAATGTTCTGAGTGTTCTAAATGTTCTGAGTGTTCTAAATGTTCTAATTGTTCTGAGTGTTCTAAATGTTCTGAATATTCTAAATGTTCTGAGTGTTCTGAGTGTTCTAAATGTTCAGAGTGTTCTAAATGTTCTGAGTGTTCTGAGTGTTCTAAATGTTCTAATTGTTCTGAGTGTTCTAAATGTTCTGAGTGTTCTAATTGTTCTGAGTGTTCTAAATGTTCTAATTGTTTTGAGTGTTCTAAATGTTCTAATTGTTTTGAGTGTTCTAAATGTTCTGAGTGTTCTAAATGTTCTAAATGTTTAGAGTTCTAAATATTCTGAGTGTTCTACATGTTCTGAGTGTTCTAAATGTTCTAATTGTTTTGAGTGTTCTAAATGTTCTGAGTGTTCTAAATGTTCTAATTGTTCTGAGTGTTCTAAATGTTCTGAGTGTTCTAAATGTTCTGAGTGTTCTAAATGTTCTAATTGTTCTGAGTGTTCTAAATGTTCTGAGTGTTCTAAATGTTCTAATTGTTCTGAGTGTTCTAAATGTTCTGAGTGTTCTGAGTGTTCTAAATGTTCTGAGTGTTCTAAATGTTCTAAATGTTCTGAGTGTTCTAAATGTTCTGAGTGTTCTAAATGTTCTAAATGTTCTGAGTGTTCTAAATGTTCTGAGTGTTCTGAGTGTTCTAAATGTTCTGAGTGTTCTAAATGTTCTAATTGTTCTGAGTGTTCTAAATGTTCTGAGTGCTCTAAATGTTCTGAGTGTTCTAAATGTTCTAATTGTTCTGAGTGTTCTAAATGTTCTGAGTGTTCTAAATGTTCTAAATGTTCTGAGTGTTCTAAATGTTCTGAGTGTTCTAAATGTTCTAATTGTTCTGAGTGTTCTAAATGTTCTGAGTGTTCTAAATGTTCTAATTGTTCTGAGTGTTCTAAATGTTCTGAGTGTTCTGAGTGTTCTAAATGTTCTGAGTGTTCTAAATGTTCTAAATGTTCTGAGTGTTCTAAATGTTCTGATTGTTCTAAATGTTCTAAATGTTCTGAGTGTTCTAAATGTTCTAAATGTTCTGAGTGTTCTGAGTGTTCTAATTGTTCTGAGTGTTCTAAATGTTCTAATTGTTCTGAGTGTTCTAAATGTTCTGAGTGTTCTGAGTGTTCTAAATGTTCTGAGTGTTCTAAATGTTCTAAATGTTCTAAATGTTCTGAGTGTTCTAAATGTTCTGAGTGCTCTAAATGTTCTGAGTGTTCTAAATGTTCTAATTGTTCTGAGTGTTCTAAATGTTCTGAGTGTTCTGAGTGTTCTAAATGTTCTGAGTGTTCTAAATGTTCTGAGTGTTCTGAGTGTTCTAAATGTTCTGAGTGTTCTAAATGTTCTAATTGTTCTGAGTGTTCTAAATGTTCTGAGTGTTCTAAATGTTCTGAGTGTTCTAAATGTTCTAATTGTTTTGAGTGTTCTAAATGTTCTAATTGTTTTGAGTGTTCTAAATGTTCTGAGTGTTCTAAATGTTCTGAGTGTTCTAAATGTTCTAAATGTTTAGAGTTCTAAATGTTCTGAGTGTTCTAAATGTTCTGAGTGTTCTAAATGTTCTAATTGTTTTGAGTGTTCTAAATGTTCTGAATGTTCTAAATGTTCTAATTGTTCTGAGTGTTCTAAATGTTCTGAGTGTTCTAAATGTTCTGAGTGTTCTAAATGTTCTAATTGTTCTGAGTGTTCTAAATGTTCTGAGTGTTCTAAATGTTCTAATTGTTCTGAGTGTTCTAAATGTTCTGAGTGTTCTGAGTGTTCTAAATGTTCTGAGTGTTCTAAATGTTCTAAATGTTCTGAGTGTTCTAAATGTTCTGATTGTTCTAAATGTTCTAAATGTTCTGAGTGTTCTAAATGTTCTAATTGTTCTGAGTTTTCTAAATGTTCTGAGTGTTCTGAGTGTTCTAAATGTTCTGAGTGTTCTAAATGTTCTAAATGTTCTAAATGTTCTGAGTGTTCTAAATGTTCTGAGTGCTCTAAATGTTCTGAGTGTTCTAAATGTTCTAATTGTTCTGAGTGTTCTAAATGTTCTGAGTGTTCTGAGTGTTCTAAATGTTCTGAGTGTTCTAAATGTTCTAATTGTTCTGAGTGTTCTAAATGTTCTGAGTGTTCTAAATGTTCTGAGTGTTCTAAATGTTCTAATTGTTTTGAGTGTTCTAAATGTTCTAATTGTTTTGAGTGTTCTAAATGTTCTGAGTGTTCTAAATGTTCTGAGTGTTCTAAATGTTCTAATTGTTCTGAGTGTTCTAAATGTTCTGAGTGTTCTAAATGTTCTGAGTGTTCTAAATGTTCTAATTGTTTTGAGTGTTCTAAATGTTCTAATTGTTTTGAGTGTTCTAAATGTTCTGAGTGTTCTAAATGTTCTAAATGTTTAGAGTTCTAAATGTTCTGAGTGTTCTAAATGTTCTGAGTGTTCTAAATGTTCTAATTGTTTTGATGTTCTAAATGTTCTGAGTGTTCTAAATGTTCTAATTGTTCTGAGTGTTCTAAATGTTCTGAGTGTTCTAAATGTTCTGAGTGTTCTAAATGTTCTAATTGTTTTGAGTGTTCTAAATGTTCTAATTGTTTTGAGTGTTCTAAATGTTCTGAGTGTTCTAAATGTTCTGAGTGTTCTAAATGTTCTAAATGTTTAGAGTTCTAAATGTTCTGAGTGTTCTAAATGTTCTGAGTGTTCTAAATGTTCTAATTGTTTTGAGTGTTCTAAATGTTCTGAATGTTCTAAATGTTCTAATTGTTCTGAGTGTTCTAAATGTTCTGAGTGTTCTAAATGTTCTGAGTGTTCTAAATGTTCTAATTGTTCTGAGTGTTCTAAATGTTCTGAGTGTTCTAAATGTTCTAATTGTTCTGAGTGTTCTAAATGTTCTGAGTGTTCTGAGTGTTCTAAATGTTCTGAGTGTTCTAAATGTTCTAAATGTTCTGAGTGTTCTAAATGTTCTGATTGTTCTAAATGTTCTAAATGTTCTGAGTGTTCTAAATGTTCTAAATGTTCTGAGTGTTCTGAGTGTTCTAATTGTTCTGAGTGTTCTAAATGTTCTAATTGTTCTGAGTGTTCTAAATGTTCTGAGTGTTCTGAGTGTTCTAAATGTTCTGAGTGTTCTAAATGTTCTAAATGTTCTAAATGTTCTGAGTGTTCTAAATGTTCTGAGTGCTCTAAATGTTCTGAGTGTTCTAAATGTTCTAATTGTTCTGAGTGTTCTAAATGTTCTGAGTGTTCTGAGTGTTCTAAATGTTCTGAGTGTTCTAAATGTTCTAATTGTTCTGAGTGTTCTAAATGTTCTGAGTGTTCTAAATGTTCTGAGTGTTCTAAATGTTCTAATTGTTTTGAGTGTTCTAAATGTTCTAATTGTTTTGAGTGTTCTAAATGTTCTGAGTGTTCTAAATGTTCTGAGTGTTCTAAATGTTCTAATTGTTCTGAGTGTTCTAAATGTTCTGAGTGTTCTAAATGTTCTGAGTGTTCTAAATGTTCTAATTGTTTTGAGTGTTCTAAATGTTCTAATTGTTTTGAGTGTTCTAAATGTTCTGAGTGTTCTAAATGTTCTAAATGTTTAGAGTTCTAAATGTTCTGAGTGTTCTAAATGTTCTGAGTGTTCTAAATGTTCTAATTGTTTTGAGTGTTCTAAATGTTCTGAGTGTTCTAAATGTTCTAATTGTTCTGAGTGTTCTAAATGTTCTGAGTGTTCTAAATGTTCTGAGTGTTCTAAATGTTCTAATTGTTCTGAGTGTTCTAAATGTTCTGAGTGTTCTAAATGTTCTAATTGTTCTGAGTGTTCTAAATGTTCTGAGTGTTCTGAGTGTTCTAAATGTTCTGAGTGTTCTAAATGTTCTAAATGTTCTGAGTGTTCTAAATGTTCTGAGTGTTCTAAATGTTCTAAATGTTCTGAGTGTTCTAAATGTTCTAAATGTTCTGAGTGTTCTGAGTGTTCTAATTGTTCTGAGTGTTCTAAATGTTCTAATTGTTCTGAGTGTTCTAAATGTTCTGAGTGTTCTGAGTGTTCTAAATGTTCTGAGTGTTCTAAATGTTCTAAATGTTCTGAGTGTTCTAAATGTTCTGAGTGCTCTAAATGTTCTGAGTGTTCTAAATGTTCTAATTGTTCTGAGTGTTCTAAATGTTCTGAGTGTTCTGAGTGTTCTAAATGTTCTGAGTGTTCTAAATGTTCTAATTGTTCTGAGTGTTCTAAATGTTCTGAGTGTTCTAAATGTTCTGAGTGTTCTAAATGTTCTAATTGTTCTGAGTGTTCTAAATGTTCTGAGTGTTCTAAATGTTCTAAATGTTCTGAGTGTTCTAAATGTTCTGAGTGTTCTAAATGTTCTAATTGTTCTGAGTGTTCTAAATGTTCTGAGTGTTCTAAATGTTCTGAGTGTTCTAAATGTTCTAATTGTTCTGAGTGTTCTAAATGTTCTGAATATTCTAAATGTTCTGAGTGTTCTGAGTGTTCTAAATGTTCAGAGTGTTCTAAATGTTCTGAGTGTTCTGAGTGTTCTAAATGTTCTAATTGTTCTGAGTGTTCTAAATGTTCTGAGTGTTCTAATTGTTCTGAGTGTTCTAAATGTTCTAATTGTTTTGAGTGTTCTAAATGTTCTAATTGTTTTGAGTGTTCTAAATGTTCTGAGTGTTCTAAATGTTCTAAATGTTTAGAGTTCTAAATATTCTGAGTGTTCTACATGTTCTGAGTGTTCTAAATGTTCTAATTGTTTTGAGTGTTCTAAATGTTCTGAGTGTTCTAAATGTTCTAATTGTTCTGAGTGTTCTAAATGTTCTGAGTGTTCTAAATGTTCTGAGTGTTCTAAATGTTCTAATTGTTCTGAGTGTTCTAAATGTTCTGAGTGTTCTAAATGTTCTAATTGTTCTGAGTGTTCTAAATGTTCTGAGTGTTCTGAGTGTTCTAAATGTTCTGAGTGTTCTAAATGTTCTAAATGTTCTGAGTGTTCTAAATGTTCTGAGTGTTCTAAATGTTCTAAATGTTCTGAGTGTTCTAAATGTTCTAAATGTTCTGAGTGTTCTGAGTGTTCTAATTGTTCTGAGTGTTCTAAATGTTCTAATTGTTCTGAGTGTTCTAAATGTTCTGAGTGTTCTGAGTGTTCTAAATGTTCTGAGTGTTCTAAATGTTCTAAATGTTCTGAGTGTTCTAAATGTTCTGAGTGCTCTAAATGTTCTGAGTGTTCTAAATGCTCTAATTGTTCTGAGTGTTCTAAATGTTCTGAGTGTTCTGAGTGTTCTAAATGTTCTGAGTGTTCTAAATGTTCTAATTGTTCTGAGTGTTCTAAATGTTCTGAGTGTTCTAAATGTTCTGAGTGTTCTAAATGTTCTAATTGTTCTGAGTGTTCTAAATGTTCTGAGTGTTCTAAATGTTCTAAATGTTCTGAGTGTTCTAAATGTTCTGAGTGTTCTAAATGTTCTAATTGTTCTGAGTGTTCTAAATGTTCTGAGTGTTCTAAATGTTCTGAGTGTTCTAAATGTTCTAATTGTTCTGAGTGTTCTAAATGTTCTGAATATTCTAAATGTTCTGAGTGTTCTGAGTGTTCTAAATGTTCAGAGTGTTCTAAATGTTCTGAGTGTTCTGAGTGTTCTAAATGTTCTAATTGTTCTGAGTGTTCTAAATGTTCTGAGTGTTCTAAATGTTCTAATTGTTCTGAGTGTTCTAAATGTTCTGAGTGTTCTAAATGTTCTGAGTGTTCTAAATGTTCTAATTGTTCTGAGTGTTCTAAATATTCTGAGTGTTCTGAGTGTTCTAAATGTTCTGAGTGTTCTAAATGTTCTAAATGTTTTGAGTGTTCTAAATGTTCTGAGTGTTCTAAATGTTCTGAGTGTTCTAAATGTTCTGAGTGTTCTAAATGTTCTAATTGTTCTGAGTGTTCTAAATGTTCTGAGTGTTCTGAGTGTTCTAAATGTCCTAATTTTTCTGAGTGTTCTAAATGTTCTGAGTGTTCTGAGTGTTCTAAATGTTCTAATTGTTCTAAATGTTCTAAATGTTCTGAGTGTTCTAAATGTTCTAAATGTTCTGAGTGTTCTGAGTGTTCTAATTGTTCTGAGTGTTCTAAATGTTCTAATTGTTCTGAGTGTTCTAAATGTTCTGAGTGTTCTAAATGTTCTAATTGTTCTGAGTGTTCTAAATGTTCTGAGTGTTCTAAATGTTCTGAGTGTTCTAAATGTTCTAATTGTTCTGAGTGTTCTAAATATTCTGAGTGTTCTGAGTGTTCTAAATGTTCTGAGTGTTCTAAATGTTCTAAATGTTCTGAGTGTTCTAAATGTTCTGAGTGTTCTAAATGTTCTGAGTGTTCTAAATGTTCTGAGTGTTCTAAATCTTCTAATTGTTCTGAGTGTTCTAAATGTTCTGAGTGTTCTGAGTGTTCTAAATGTCCTAATTTTTCTGAGTGTTCTAAATGTTCTGAGTGTTCTGAGTGTTCTAAATGTTCTAATTGTTCTAAATGTTCTAAATGTTCTGAGTGTTCTAAATGTTCTAAATGTTCTGAGTGTTCTGAGTGTTCTAATTGTTCTGAGTGTTCTAAATGTTCTAATTGTTCTGAGTGTTCTAAATGTTCTAATTGTTCTGAGTGTTCTAAATGTTCTGAGTGTTCTGAGTGTTCTAAATGTTCTGAGTGTTCTAAATGTTCTGAGTGTTCTAAATGTTCTAAATGTTCTGAGTGTTCTAAATGTTCTGAGTGTTCTAAATGTTCTAAATGTTCTGAGTGTTCTAAATGTTCTAAATGTTCTGAGTGTTCTGAGTGTTCTAATTGTTCTGAGTGTTCTAAATGTTCTAATTGTTCTGAGTGTTCTAAATGTTCTGAGTGTTCTGAGTGTTCTAAATGTTCTGAGTGTTCTAAATGTTCTAAATGTTCTGAGTGTTCTAAATGTTCTGAGTGCTCTAAATGTTCTGAGTGTTCTAAATGTTCTAATTGTTCTGAGTGTTCTAAATGTTCTGAGTGTTCTGAGTGTTCTAAATGTTCTGAGTGTTCTAAATGTTCTGAGTGTTCTAAATGTTCTAATTGTTCTGAGTGTTCTAAATGTTCTGAGTGTTCTAAATGTTCTGAGTGTTCTAAATGTTCTAATTGTTCTGAGTGTTCTAAATGTTCTGAATATTCTAAATGTTCTGAGTGTTCTGAGTGTTCTAAATGTTCAGAGTGTTCTAAATGTTCTGAGTGTTCTGAATGTTCTAAATGTTCTAATTGTTCTGAGTGTTCTAAATGTTCTGAGTGTTCTAAATGTTCTAATTGTTCTGAGTGTTCTAAATGTTCTGAGTGTTCTAAATGTTCTGAGTGTTCTAAATGTTCTAATTGTTTTGAGTGTTCTAAATGTTCTAATTGTTTTGAGTGTTCTAAATGTTCTGAGTGTTCTAAATGTTCTAAATGTTTAGAGTTCTAAATGTTCTGAGTGTTCTAAATGTTCTGAGTGTTCTAAATGTTCTAATTGTTTTGAGTGTTCTAAATGTTCTGAATGTTCTAAATGTTCTAATTGTTCTGAGTGTTCTAAATGTTCTGAGTGTTCTAAATGTTCTGAGTGTTCTAAATGTTCTAATTGTTCTGAGTGTTCTAAATGTTCTGAGTGTTCTAAATGTTCTAATTGTTCTGAGTGTTCTAAATGTTCTGAGTGTTCTGAGTGTTCTGAGTGTTCTAAATGTTCTGAGTGTTCTAAATGTTCTAAATGTTCTAAATGTTCTGAGTGTTCTAAATGTTCTGAGTGCTCTAAATGTTCTGAGTGTTCTAAATGTTCTAATTGTTCTGAGTGTTCTAAATGTTCTGAGTGTTCTGAGTGTTCTAAATGTTCTGAGTGTTCTAAATGTTCTAATTGTTCTGAGTGTTCTAAATGTTCTGAGTGTTCTAAATGTTCTGAGTGTTCTAAATGTTCTAATTGTTTTGAGTGTTCTAAATGTTCTAATTGTTTTGAGTGTTCTAAATGTTCTGAGTGTTCTAAATGTTCTGAGTGTTCTAAATGTTCTAATTGTTCTGAGTGTTCTAAATGTTCTGAGTGTTCTAAATGTTCTGAGTGTTCTAAATGTTCTAATTGTTTTGAGTGTTCTAAATGTTCTAATTGTTTTGAGTGTTCTAAATGTTCTGAGTGTTCTAAATTTTCTAAATGTTTAGAGTTCTAAATGTTCTGAGTGTTCTAAATGTTCTGAGTGTTCTAAATGTTCTAATTGTTTTGAGTGTTCTAAATGTTCTGAGTGTTCTAAATGTTCTAATTGTTCTGAGTGTTCTAAATGTTCTGAGTGTTCTAAATGTTCTGAGTGTTCTAAATGTTCTAATTGTTCTGAGTGTTCTAAATGTTCTGAGTGTTCTAAATGTTCTAATTGTTCTGAGTGTTCTAAATGTTCTGAGTGTTCTGAGTGTTCTAAATGTTCTGAGTGTTCTAAATGATCTAAATGTTCTGAATGTTCTAAATGTTCTGAGTGTTCTAAATGTTCTAAATGTTCTGAGTGTTCTGAGTGTTCTAATTGTTCTAATTGTTCTGAGTGTTCTAAATGTTCTGAGTGTTCTAAATGTTCTAAATGTTCTGAGTGTTCTAAATGTTCTGAGTGTTCTAAATGTTCTAATTGTTCTGAGTGTTCTAAATGTTCTGAATATTCTAAATGTTCTGAGTGTTCTGAGTGTTCTAAATGTTCAGAGTGTTCTAAATGTTCTGAGTGTTCTGAGTGTTCTAAATGTTCTAATTGTTCTGAGTGTTCTAAATGTTCTGAGTGTTCTAAATGTTCTAATTGTTCTGAGTGTTCTAAATGTTCTGAGTGTTCTAAATGTTCTGAGTGTTCTAAATGTTCTAATTGTTTTGAGTGTTCTAAATGTTCTAATTGTTTTGAGTGTTCTAAATGTTCTGAGTGTTCTAAATGTTCTAAATGTTTAGAGTTCTAAATGTTCTGAGTGTTCTAAATGTTTTGAGTGTTCTAAATGTTCTAATTGTTTTGATTGTTCTAAATGTTCTGAGTGTTCTAAATGTTCTAATTGTTCTGAGTGTTCTAAATGTTCTGAGTGTTCTAAATGTTCTGAGTGTTCTAAATGTTCTAATTGTTCTGAGTGTTCTAAATGTTCTGAGTGTTCTAAATGTTCTAAATGTTCTGAGTGTTCTAAATGTTCTAAATGTTCTGAGTGTTCTGAGTGTTCTAATTGTTCTGAGTGTTCTAAATGTTCTAATTGTTCTGAGTGTTCTAAATGTTCTGAGTGTTCTGAGTGTTCTAAATGTTCTGAGTGTTCTAAATGTTCTAAATGTTCTGAGTGTTCTAAATGTTCTGAGTGCTCTAAATGTTCTGAGTGTTCTAAATGTTCTAATTGTTCTGAGTGTTCTAAATTTTCTGAGTGTTCTGAGTGTTCTAAATGTTCTGAGTGTTCTAAATGTTCTAATTGTCCTGAGTGTTCTAAATGTTCTGAGTGTTCTAAATGTTCTGAGTGTTCTAAATGTTCTAATTGTTCTGAGTGTTCTAAATGTTCTGAGTGTTCTAAATGTTCTAAATGTTCTGAGTGTTCTAAATGTTCTGAGTGTTCTAAATGTTCTAATTGTTCTGAGTGTTCTAAATGTTCTGAGTGTTCTAAATGTTCTGAGTGTTCTAAATGTTCTAATTGTTCTGAGTGTTCTAAATGTTCTGAATATTCTAAATGTTCTGAGTGTTCTGAGTGTTCTAAATGTTCAGAGTGTTCTAAATGTTCTGAGTGTTCTGAATGTTCTAAATGTTCTAATTGTTCTGAGTGTTCTAAATGTTCTGAGTGTTCTAAATGTTCTAATTGTTCTGAGTGTTCTAAATGTTCTGAGTGTTCTAAATGTTCTGAGTGTTCTAAATGTTCTAATTGTTTTGAGTGTTCTAAATGTTCTAATTGTTTTGAGTGTTCTAAATGTTCTGAGTGTTCTAAATGTTCTAAATGTTTAGAGTTCTAAATGTTCTGAGTGTTCTAAATGTTCTGAGTGTTCTAAATGTTCTAATTGTTTTGAGTGTTCTAAATGTTCTGAATGTTCTAAATGTTCTAATTGTTCTGAGTGTTCTAAATGTTCTGAGTGTTCTAAATGTTCTGAGTGTTCTAAATGTTCTAATTGTTCTGAGTGTTCTAAATGTTCTGAGTGTTCTAAATGTTCTAATTGTTCTGAGTGTTCTAAATGTTCTGAGTGTTCTGAGTGTTCTAAATGTTCTGAGTGTTCTAAATGTTCTAAATGTTCTGAGTGTTCTAAATGTTCTGATTGTTCTAAATGTTCTAAATGTTCTGAGTGTTCTAAATGTTCTAAATGTTCTGAGTGTTCAGAGTGTTCTAATTGTTCTGAGTGTTCTAAATGTTCTAATTGTTCTGAGTGTTCTAAATGTTCTGAGTGTTCTGAGTGTTCTAAATGTTCTGAGTGTTCTAAATGTTCTAAATGTTCTAAATGTTCTGAGTGTTCTAAATGTTCTGAGTGCTCTAAATGTTCTGAGTGTTCTAAATGTTCTAATTGTTCTGAGTGTTCTAAATGTTCTGAGTGTTCTGAGTGTTCTAAATGTTCTGAGTGTTCTAAATGTTCTAATTGTTCTGAGTGTTCTAAATGTTCTGAGTGTTCTAAATGTTCTGAGTGTTCTAAATGTTCTAATTGTTTTCTGAGTGTTCTAAATGTTCTAATTGTTTTGAGTGTTCTAAATGTTCTGAGTGTTCTAAATGTTCTGAGTGTTCTAAATGTTCTAATTGTTCTGAGTGTTCTAAATGTTCTGAGTGTTCTAAATGTTCTGAGTGTTGTAAATGTTCTAATTGTTTTGAGTGTTCTAAATGTTCTGAATGTTCTAAATGTTCTAATTGTTCTGAGTGTTCTAAATGTTCTGAGTGTTCTAAATGTTCTGAGTGTTCTAAATGTTCTAATTGTTCTGAGTGTTCTAAATGTTCTGAGTGTTCTAAATGTTCTGAGTGTTCTAAATGTTCTAATTGTTTTGAGTGTTCTAAATGTTCTAATTGTTTTGAGTGTTCTAAATGTTCTGAGTGTTCTAAATGTTCTAAATGTTTAGAGTTCTAAATGTTCTGAGTGTTCTAAATGTTTTGAGTGTTCTAAATGTTCTAATTGTTTTGATTGTTCTAAATGTTCTGAGTGTTCTAAATGTTCTAATTGTTCTGAGTGTTCTAAATGTTCTGAGTGTTCTAAATGTTCTGAGTGTTCTAAATGTTCTAATTGTTCTGAGTGTTCTAAATGTTCTGAGTGTTCTAAATGTTCTAAATGTTCTGAGTGTTCTAAATGTTCTAAATGTTCTGAGTGTTCTGAGTGTTCTAATTGTTCTGAGTGTTCTAAATGTTCTAATTGTTCTGAGTGTTCTAAATGTTCTGAGTGTTCTGAGTGTTCTAAATGTTCTGAGTGTTCTAAATGTTCTAAATGTTCTGAGTGTTCTAAATGTTCTGAGTGCTCTAAATATTCTGAGTGTTCTAAATGTTCTAATTGTTCTGAGTGTTCTAAATTTTCTGAGTGTTCTGAGTGTTCTAAATGTTCTGAGTGTTCTAAATGTTCTAATTGTCCTGAGTGTTCTAAATGTTCTGAGTGTTCTAAATGTTCTGAGTGTTCTAAATGTTCTAATTGTTCTGAGTGTTCTAAATGTTCTGAGTGTTCTAAATGTTCTAAATGTTCTGAGTGTTCTAAATGTTCTGAGTGTTCTAAATGTTCTAATTGTTCTGAGTGTTCTAAATGTTCTGAGTGTTCTAAATGTTCTGAGTGTTCTAAATGTTCTAATTGTTCTGAGTGTTCTAAATGTTCTGAATATTCTAAATGTTCTGAGTGTTCTGAGTGTTCTAAATGTTCAGAGTGTTCTAAATGTTCTGAGTGTTCTGAATGTTCTAAATGTTCTAATTGTTCTGAGTGTTCTAAATGTTCTGAGTGTTCTAAATGTTCTGAGTGTTCTAAATGTTCTAATTGTTCTGAGTGTTCTAAATGTTCTGAGTGTTCTAAATGTTCTAATTGTTCTGAGTGTTCTAAATGTTCTGAGTGTTCTGAGTGTTCTAAATGTTCTGAGTGTTCTAAATTTTCTGAGTGTTCTGAGTGTTCTAAATGTTCTGAGTGTTCTAAATGTTCTAATTGTCCTGAGTGTTCTAAATGTTCTGAGTGTTCTAAATGTTCTGAGTGTTCTAAATGTTCAGAGTGTTCTAAATGTTCTGAGTGTTCTGAATGTTCTAAATGTTCTAATTGTTCTGAGTGTTCTAAATGTTCTGAGTGTTCTAAATGTTCTAATTGTTCTGAGTGTTCTAAATGTTCTGAGTGTTCTAAATGTTCTGAGTGTTCTAAATGTTCTAATTGTTTTGAGTGTTCTAAATGTTCTAATTGTTTTGAGTGTTCTAAATGTTCTGAGTGTTCTAAATGTTCTAAATGTTTAGAGTTCCAAATGTTCTGAGTGTTCTAAATGTTCTGAGTGTTCTAAATGTTCTAATTGTTTTGAGTGTTCTAAATGTTCTGAATGTTCTAAATGTTCTAATTGTTCTGAGTGTTCTAAATGTTCTGAGTGTTCTAAATGTTCTGAGTGTTCTAAATGTTCTGAGTGTTCTAAATGTTCTAATTGTTCTGAGTGTTCTAAATGTTCTGAGTGTTCTAAATGTTCTAATTGTTCTGAGTGTTCTAAATGTTCTGAGTGTTCTGAGTGTTCTAAATGTTCTGAGTGTTCTAAATGTTCTAAATGTTCTGAGTGTTCTAAATGTTCTGATTGTTCTAAATGTTCTAAATGTTCTGAGTGTTCTAAATGTTCTAAATGTTCTGAGTGTTCTGAGTGTTCTAATTGTTCTGAGTGTTCTAAATGTTCTAATTGTTCTGAGTGTTCTAAATGTTCTGAGTGTTCTGAGTGTTCTAAATGTTCTGAGTGTTCTAAATGTTCTAAATGTTCTAAATGTTCTGAGTGTTCTAAATGTTCTGAGTGCTCTAAATGTTCTGAGTGTTCTAAATGTTCTAATTGTTCTGAGTGTTCTAAATGTTCTGAGTGTTCTGAGTGTTCTAAATGTTCTGAGTGTTCTAAATGTTCTAATTGTTCTGAGTGTTCTAAATGTTCTGAGTGTTCTAAATGTTCTGAGTGTTCTAAATGTTCTAATTGTTTTGAGTGTTCTAAATGTTCTAATTGTTTTGAGTGTTCTAAATGTTCTGAGTGTTCTAAATGTTCTGAGTGTTCTAAATGTTCTAATTGTTCTGAGTGTTCTAAATGTTCTGAGTGTTCTAAATGTTCTGAGTGTTCTAAATGTTCTAATTGTTTTGAGTGTTCTAAATGTTCTGAATGTTCTAAATGTTCTAATTGTTCTGAGTGTTCTAAATGTTCTGAGTGTTCTAAATGTTCTGAGTGTTCTAAATGTTCTAATTGTTCTGAGTGTTCTAAATGTTCTGAGTGTTCTAAATGTTCTAATTGTTCTGAGTGTTCTAAATGTTCTGAGTGTTCTGAGTGTTCTAAATGTTCTGAGTGTTCTAAATGTTCTAAATGTTCTGAGTGTTCTAAATGTTCTGATTGTTCTAAATGTCCTAAATGTTCTGAGTGTTCTAAATGTTCTAAATGTTCTGAGTGTTCTGAGTGTTCTAATTGTTCTGAGTGTTCTAAATGTTCTAATTGTTCTGAGTGTTCTAAATGTTCTGAGTGTTCTGAGTGTTCTAAATGTTCTGAGTGTTCTAAATGTTCTAAATGTTCTAAATGTTCTAAATGTTCTGAGTGTTCTAAATGTTCTGAGTGCTCTAAATGTTCTGAGTGTTCTAAATGTTCTAATTGTTCTGAGTGTTCTAAATGTTCTGAGTGTTCTGAGTGTTCTAAATGTTCTGAGTGTTCTAAATGTTCTGAGTGTTCTGAGTGTTCTAAATGTTCTGAGTGTTCTAAATGTTCTAATTGTTCTGAGTGTTCTAAATGTTCTGAGTGTTCTAAATGTTCTGAGTGTTCTAAATGTTCTAATTGTTTTGAGTGTTCTAAATGTTCTAATTGTTTTGAGTGTTCTAAATGTTCTGAGTGTTCTAAATGTTCTGAGTGTTCTAAATGTTCTAATTGTTCTGAGTGTTCTAAATGTTCTGAGTGTTCTAAATGTTCTGAGTGTTCTAAATGTTCTAATTGTTTTGAGTGTTCTAAATGTTCTAATTGTTTTGAGTGTTCTAAATGTTCTGAGTGTTCTAAATTTTCTAAATGTTTAGAGTTCTAAATGTTCTGAGTGTTCTAAATGTTCTGAGTGTTCTAAATGTTCTAATTGTTTTGAGTGTTCTAAATGTTCTAATTGTTCTGAGTGTTCTAAATGTTCTGAGTGTTCTAAATGTTCTGAGTGTTCTAAATGTTCTAATTGTTCTGAGTGTTCTAAATGTTCTGAGTGTTCTAAATGTTCTAATTGTTCTGAGTGTTCTAAATGTTCTGAGTGTTCTGAGTGTTCTAAATGTTCTGAGTGTTCTAAATGATCTAAATGTTCTGAGTGTTCTAAATGTTCTGAGTGTTCTAAATGTTCTAAATGTTCTGAGTGTTCTGAGTGTTCTAATTGTTCTAATTGTTCTGAGTGTTCTAAATGTTCTGAGTGTTCTAAATGTTCTAAATGTTCTGAGTGTTCTAAATGTTCTGAGTGTTCTAAATGTTCTAATTGTTCTGAGTGTTCTAAATGTTCTGAATATTCTAAATGTTCTGAGTGTTCTGAGTGTTCTAAATGTTCAGAGTGTTCTAAATGTTCTGAGTGTTCTGAGTGTTCTAAATGTTCTAATTGTTCTGAGTGTTCTAAATGTTCTGAGTGTTCTAAATGTTCTAATTGTTCTGAGTGTTCTAAATGTTCTGAGTGTTCTAAATGTTCTGAGTGTTCTAAATGTTCTAATTGTTTTGAGTGTTCTAAATGTTCTAATTGTTTTGAGTGTTCTAAATGTTCTGAGTGTTCTAAATGTTCTAAATGTTTAGAGTTCTAAATGTTCTGAGTGTTCTAAATGTTTTGAGTGTTCTAAATGTTCTAATTGTTTTGATTGTTCTAAATGTTCTGAGTGTTCTAAATGTTCTAATTGTTCTGAGTGTTCTAAATGTTCTGAGTGTTCTAAATGTTCTGAGTGTTCTAAATGTTCTAATTGTTCTGAGTGTTCTAAATGTTCTGAGTGTTCTAAATGTTCTAAATGTTCTGAGTGTTCTAAATGTTCTAAATGTTCTGAGTGTTCTGAGTGTTCTAATTGTTCTGAGTGTTCTAAATGTTCTAATTGTTCTGAGTGTTCTAAATGTTCTGAGTGTTCTGAGTGTTCTAAATGTTCTGAGTGTTCTAAATGTTCTAAATGTTCTGAGTGTTCTAAATGTTCTGAGTGCTCTAAATGTTCTGAGTGTTCTAAATGTTCTAATTGTTCTGAGTGTTCTAAATTTTCTGAGTGTTCTGAGTGTTCTAAATGTTCTGAGTGTTCTAAATGTTCTAATTGTCCTGAGTGTTCTAAATGTTCTGAGTGTTCTAAATGTTCTGAGTGTTCTAAATGTTCTAATTGTTCTGAGTGTTCTAAATGTTCTGAGTGTTCTAAATGTTCTAAATGTTCTGAGTGTTCTAAATGTTCTGAGTGTTCTAAATGTTCTAATTGTTCTGAGTGTTCTAAATGTTCTGAGTGTTCTAAATGTTCTGAGTGTTCTAAATGTTCTAATTGTTCTGAGTGTTCTAAATGTTCTGAATATTCTAAATGTTCTGAGTGTTCTGAGTGTTCTAAATGTTCAGAGTGTTCTAAATGTTCTGAGTGTTCTGAATGTTCTAAATGTTCTAATTGTTCTGAGTGTTCTAAATGTTCTGAGTGTTCTAAATGTTCTAATTGTTCTGAGTGTTCTAAATGTTCTGAGTGTTCTAAATGTTCTGAGTGTTCTAAATGTTCTAATTGTTTTGAGTGTTCTAAATGTTCTAATTGTTTTGAGTGTTCTAAATGTTCTGAGTGTTCTAAATGTTCTAAATGTTTAGAGTTCTAAATGTTCTGAGTGTTCTAAATGTTCTGAGTGTTCTAAATGTTCTAATTGTTTTGAGTGTTCTAAATGTTCTGAATGTTCTAAATGTTCTAATTGTTCTGAGTGTTCTAAATGTTCTGAGTGTTCTAAATGTTCTGAGTGTTCTAAATGTTCTAATTGTTCTGAGTGTTCTAAATGTTCTGAGTGTTCTAAATGTTCTAATTGTTCTGAGTGTTCTAAATGTTCTGAGTGTTCTGAGTGTTCTAAATGTTCTGAGTGTTCTAAATGTTCTAAATGTTCTGAGTGTTCTAAATGTTCTGATTGTTCTAAATGTTCTAAATGTTCTGAGTGTTCTAAATGTTCTAAATGTTCTGAGTGTTCTGAGTGTTCTAATTGTTCTGAGTGTTCTAAATGTTCTAATTGTTCTGAGTGTTCTAAATGTTCTGAGTGTTCTGAGTGTTCTAAATGTTCTGAGTGTTCTAAATGTTCTAAATGTTCTAAATGTTCTGAGTGTTCTAAATGTTCTGAGTGCTCTAAATGTTCTGAGTGTTCTAAATGTTCTAATTGTTCTGAGTGTTCTAAATGTTCTGAGTGTTCTGAGTGTTCTAAATGTTCTGAGTGTTCTAAATGTTCTAATTGTTCTGAGTGTTCTAAATGTTCTGAGTGTTCTAAATGTTCTGAGTGTTCTAAATGTTCTAATTGTTTTCTGAGTGTTCTAAATGTTCTAATTGTTTTGAGTGTTCTAAATGTTCTGAGTGTTCTAAATGTTCTGAGTGTTCTAAATGTTCTAATTGTTCTGAGTGTTCTAAATGTTCTGAGTGTTCTAAATGTTCTGAGTGTTCTAAATGTTCTAATTGTTTTGAGTGTTCTAAATGTTCTGAATGTTCTAAATGTTCTAATTGTTCTGAGTGTTCTAAATGTTCTGAGTGTTCTAAATGTTCTGAGTGTTCTAAATGTTCTAATTGTTCTGAGTGTTCTAAATGTTCTGAGTGTTCTAAATGTTCTGAGTGTTCTAAATGTTCTAATTGTTTTGAGTGTTCTAAATGTTCTGAATGTTCTAAATGTTCTAATTGTTCTGAGTGTTCTAAATGTTCTGAGTGTTCTAAATGTTCTGAGTGTTCTAAATGTTCTAATTGTTCTGAGTGTTCTAAATGTTCTGAGTGTTCTAAATGTTCTAATTGTTCTGAGTGTTCTAAATGTTCTGAGTGTTCTGAGTGTTCTAAATGTTCTGAGTGTTCTAAATTTTCTGAGTGTTCTGAGTGTTCTAAATGTTCTGAGTGTTCTAAATGTTCTAATTGTCCTGAGTGTTCTAAATGTTCTGAGTGTTCTAAATGTTCTGAGTGTTCTAAATGTTCAGAGTGTTCTAAATGTTCTGAGTGTTCTGAATGTTCTAAATGTTCTAATTGTTCTGAGTGTTCTAAATGTTCTGAGTGTTCTAAATGTTCTAATTGTTCTGAGTGTTCTAAATGTTCTGAGTGTTCTAAATGTTCTGAGTGTTCTAAATGTTCTAATTGTTTTGAGTGTTCTAAATGTTCTAATTGTTTTGAGTGTTCTAAATGTTCTGAGTGTTCTAAATGTTCTAAATGTTTAGAGTTCCAAATGTTCTGAGTGTTCTAAATGTTCTGAGTGTTCTAAATGTTCTAATTGTTTTGAGTGTTCTAAATGTTCTGAATGTTCTAAATGTTCTAATTGTTCTGAGTGTTCTAAATGTTCTGAGTGTTCTAAATGTTCTGAGTGTTCTAAATGTTCTGAGTGTTCTAAATGTTCTAATTGTTCTGAGTGTTCTAAATGTTCTGAGTGTTCTAAATGTTCTAATTGTTCTGAGTGTTCTAAATGTTCTGAGTGTTCTGAGTGTTCTAAATGTTCTGAGTGTTCTAAATGTTCTAAATGTTCTGAGTGTTCTAAATGTTCTGATTGTTCTAAATGTTCTAAATGTTCTGAGTGTTCTAAATGTTCTAAATGTTCTGAGTGTTCTGAGTGTTCTAATTGTTCTGAGTGTTCTAAATGTTCTAATTGTTCTGAGTGTTCTAAATGTTCTGAGTGTTCTGAGTGTTCTAAATGTTCTGAGTGTTCTAAATGTTCTAAATGTTCTGAGTGTTCTAAATGTTCTGAGTGCTCTAAATGTTCTGAGTGTTCTAAATGTTCTAATTGTTCTGAGTGTTCTAAATGTTCTGAGTGTTCTGAGTGTTCTAAATGTTCTGAGTGTTCTAAATGTTCTAATTGTTCTGAGTGTTCTAAATGTTCTGAGTGTTCTAAATGTTCTGAGTGTTCTAAATGTTCTAATTGTTTTGAGTGTTCTAAATGTTCTAATTGTTTTGAGTGTTCTAAATGTTCTGAGTGTTCTAAATGTTCTGAGTGTTCTAAATGTTCTAATTGTTCTGAGTGTTCTAAATGTTCTGAGTGTTCTAAATGTTCTGAGTGTTCTAAATGTTCTAATTGTTTTGAGTGTTCTAAATGTTCTGAATGTTCTAAATGTTCTAATTGTTCTGAGTGTTCTAAATGTTCTGAGTGTTCTAAATGTTCTGAGTGTTCTAAATGTTCTAATTGTTCTGAGTGTTCTAAATGTTCTGAGTGTTCTAAATGTTCTAATTGTTCTGAGTGTTCTAAATGTTCTGAGTGTTCTGAGTGTTCTAAATGTTCTGAGTGTTCTAAATGTTCTAAATGTTCTGAGTGTTCTAAATGTTCTGATTGTTCTAAATGTCCTAAATGTTCTGAGTGTTCTAAATGTTCTAAATGTTCTGAGTGTTCTGAGTGTTCTAATTGTTCTGAGTGTTCTAAATGTTCTAATTGTTCTGAGTGTTCTAAATGTTCTGAGTGTTCTGAGTGTTCTAAATGTTCTGAGTGTTCTAAATGTTCTAAATGTTCTAAATGTTCTAAATGTTCTGAGTGTTCTAAATGTTCTGAGTGCTCTAAATGTTCTGAGTGTTCTAAATGTTCTAATTGTTCTGAGTGTTCTAAATGTTCTGAGTGTTCTGAGTGTTCTAAATGTTCTGAGTGTTCTAAATGTTCTGAGTGTTCTGAGTGTTCTAAATGTTCTGAGTGTTCTAAATGTTCTAATTGTTCTGAGTGTTCTAAATGTTCTGAGTGTTCTAAATGTTCTGAGTGTTCTAAATGTTCTAATTGTTTTGAGTGTTCTAAATGTTCTAATTGTTTTGAGTGTTCTAAATGTTCTGAGTGTTCTAAATGTTCTGAGTGTTCTAAATGTTCTAAATGTTTAGAGTTCTAAATGTTCTGAGTGTTCTAAATGTTCTGAGTGTTCTAAATGTTCTAATTGTTTTGAGTGTTCTAAATGTTCTGAATGTTCTAAATGTTCTAATTGTTCTGAGTGTTCTAAATGTTCTAAATGTTCTAATTGTTCTGAGTGTTCTAAATTTTCTGAGTGTTCTGAGTGTTCTAAATGTTCTGAGTGTTCTAAATGTTCTAATTGTCCTGAGTGTTCTAAATGTTCTGAGTGTTCTAAATGTTCTGAGTGTTCTAAATGTTCTAATTGTTCTGAGTGTTCTAAATGTTCTGAGTGTTCTAAATGTTCTAAATGTTCTGAGTGTTCTAAATGTTCTGAGTGTTCTAAATGTTCTAATTGTTCTGAGTGTTCTAAATGTTCTGAGTGTTCTAAATGTTCTGAGTGTTCTAAATGTTCTAATTGTTCTGAGTGTTCTAAATGTTCTGAATATTCTAAATGTTCTGAGTGTTCTGAGTGTTCTAAATGTTCAGAGTGTTCTAAATGTTCTGAGTGTTCTGAATGTTCTAAATGTTCTAATTGTTCTGAGTGTTCTAAATGTTCTGAGTGTTCTAAATGTTCTAATTGTTCTGAGTGTTCTAAATGTTCTGAGTGTTCTAAATGTTCTGAGTGTTCTAAATGTTCTAATTGTTTTGAGTGTTCTAAATGTTCTAATTGTTTTGAGTGTTCTAAATGTTCTGAGTGTTCTAAATGTTCTAAATGTTTAGAGTTCTAAATGTTCTGAGTGTTCTAAATGTTCTGAGTGTTCTAAATGTTCTAATTGTTTTGAGTGTTCTAAATGTTCTGAATGTTCTAAATGTTCTAATTGTTCTGAGTGTTCTAAATGTTCTGAGTGTTCTAAATGTTCTGAGTGTTCTAAATGTTCTAATTGTTCTGAGTGTTCTAAATGTTCTGAGTGTTCTAAATGTTCTAATTGTTCTGAGTGTTCTAAATGTTCTGAGTGTTCTGAGTGTTCTAAATGTTCTGAGTGTTCTAAATGTTCTAAATGTTCTGAGTGTTCTAAATGTTCTGATTGTTCTAAATGTTCTAAATGTTCTGAGTGTTCTAAATGTTCTAAATGTTCTGAGTGTTCTGAGTGTTCTAATTGTTCTGAGTGTTCTAAATGTTCTAATTGTTCTGAGTGTTCTAAATGTTCTGAGTGTTCTGAGTGTTCTAAATGTTCTGAGTGTTCTAAATGTTCTAAATGTTCTAAATGTTCTGAGTGTTCTAAATGTTCTGAGTGCTCTAAATGTTCTGAGTGTTCTAAATGTTCTAATTGTTCTGAGTGTTCTAAATGTTCTGAGTGTTCTGAGTGTTCTAAATGTTCTGAGTGTTCTAAATGTTCTAATTGTTCTGAGTGTTCTAAATGTTCTGAGTGTTCTAAATGTTCTGAGTGTTCTAAATGTTCTAATTGTTTTCTGAGTGTTCTAAATGTTCTAATTGTTTTGAGTGTTCTAAATGTTCTGAGTGTTCTAAATGTTCTGAGTGTTCTAAATGTTCTAATTGTTCTGAGTGTTCTAAATGTTCTGAGTGTTCTAAATGTTCTGAGTGTTCTAAATGTTCTAATTGTTTTGAGTGTTCTAAATGTTCTGAATGTTCTAAATGTTCTAATTGTTCTGAGTGTTCTAAATGTTCTGAGTGTTCTAAATGTTCTGAGTGTTCTAAATGTTCTAATTGTTCTGAGTGTTCTAAATGTTCTGAGTGTTCTAAATGTTCTGAGTGTTCTAAATGTTCTAATTGTTTTGAGTGTTCTAAATGTTCTGAATGTTCTAAATGTTCTAATTGTTCTGAGTGTTCTAAATGTTCTGAGTGTTCTAAATGTTCTGAGTGTTCTAAATGTTCTAATTGTTCTGAGTGTTCTAAATGTTCTGAGTGTTCTAAATGTTCTAATTGTTCTGAGTGTTCTAAATGTTCTGAGTGTTCTGAGTGTTCTAAATGTTCTGAGTGTTCTAAATTTTCTGAGTGTTCTGAGTGTTCTAAATGTTCTGAGTGTTCTAAATGTTCTAATTGTCCTGAGTGTTCTAAATGTTCTGAGTGTTCTAAAAGTTCTGAGTGTTCTAAATGTTCAGAGTGTTCTAAATGTTCTGAGTGTTCTGAATGTTCTAAATGTTCTAATTGTTCTGAGTGTTCTAAATGTTCTGAGTGTTCTAAATGTTCTAATTGTTCTGAGTGTTCTAAATGTTCTGAGTGTTCTAAATGTTCTGAGTGTTCTAAATGTTCTAATTGTTTTGAGTGTTCTAAATGTTCTAATTGTTTTGAGTGTTCTAAATGTTCTGAGTGTTCTAAATGTTCTAAATGTTTAGAGTTCCAAATGTTCTGAGTGTTCTAAATGTTCTGAGTGTTCTAAATGTTCTAATTGTTTTGAGTGTTCTAAATGTTCTGAATGTTCTAAATGTTCTAATTGTTCTGAGTGTTCTAAATGTTCTGAGTGTTCTAAATGTTCTGAGTGTTCTAAATGTTCTGAGTGTTCTAAATGTTCTAATTGTTCTGAGTGTTCTAAATGTTCTGAGTGTTCTAAATGTTCTAATTGTTCTGAGTGTTCTAAATGTTCTGAGTGTTCTGAGTGTTCTAAATGTTCTGAGTGTTCTAAATGTTCTAAATGTTCTGAGTGTTCTAAATGTTCTGATTGTTCTAAATGTTCTAAATGTTCTGAGTGTTCTAAATGTTCTAAATGTTCTGAGTGTTCTGAGTGTTCTAATTGTTCTGAGTGTTCTAAATGTTCTAATTGTTCTGAGTGTTCTAAATGTTCTGAGTGTTCTGAGTGTTCTAAATGTTCTGAGTGTTCTAAATGTTCTAAATGTTCTAAATGTTCTGAGTGTTCTAAATGTTCTGAGTGCTCTAAATGTTCTGAGTGTTCTAAATGTTCTAATTGTTCTGAGTGTTCTAAATGTTCTGAGTGTTCTGAGTGTTCTAAATGTTCTGAGTGTTCTAAATGTTCTAATTGTTCTGAGTGTTCTAAATGTTCTGAGTGTTCTAAATGTTCTGAGTGTTCTAAATGTTCTAATTGTTTTGAGTGTTCTAAATGTTCTAATTGTTTTGAGTGTTCTAAATGTTCTGAGTGTTCTAAATGTTCTGAGTGTTCTAAATGTTCTAATTGTTCTGAGTGTTCTAAATGTTCTGAGTGTTCTAAATGTTCTGAGTGTTCTAAATGTTCTAATTGTTTTGAGTGTTCTAAATGTTCTGAATGTTCTAAATGTTCTAATTGTTCTGAGTGTTCTAAATGTTCTGAGTGTTCTAAATGTTCTGAGTGTTCTAAATGTTCTAATTGTTCTGAGTGTTCTAAATGTTCTGAGTGTTCTAAATGTTCTAATTGTTCTGAGTGTTCTAAATGTTCTGAGTGTTCTGAGTGTTCTAAATGTTCTGAGTGTTCTAAATGTTCTAAATGTTCTGAGTGTTCTAAATGTTCTGATTGTTCTAAATGTTCTAAATGTTCTGAGTGTTCTAAATGTTCTAAATGTTCTGAGTGTTCTGAGTGTTCTAATTGTTCTGAGTGTTCTAAATGTTCTAATTGTTCTGAGTGTTCTAAATGTTCTGAGTGTTCTGAGTGTTCTAAATGTTCTGAGTGTTCTAAATGTTCTAAATGTTCTAAATGTTCTGAGTGTTCTAAATGTTCTGAGTGCTCTAAATGTTCTGAGTGTTCTAAATGTTCTAATTGTTCTGAGTGTTCTAAATGTTCTGAGTGTTCTGAGTGTTCTAAATGTTCTGAGTGTTCTAAATGTTCTAATTGTTCTGAGTGTTCTAAATGTTCTGAGTGTTCTAAATGTTCTGAGTGTTCTAAATGTTCTAATTGTTTTCTGAGTGTTCTAAATGTTCTAATTGTTTTGAGTGTTCTAAATGTTCTGAGTGTTCTAAATGTTCTGAGTGTTCTAAATGTTCTAATTGTTCTGAGTGTTCTAAATGTTCTGAGTGTTCTAAATGTTCTGAGTGTTCTAAATGTTCTAATTGTTTTGAGTGTTCTAAATGTTCTGAATGTTCTAAATGTTCTAATTGTTCTGAGTGTTCTAAATGTTCTGAGTGTTCTAAATGTTCTGAGTGTTCTAAATGTTCTAATTGTTCTGAGTGTTCTAAATGTTCTGAGTGTTCTAAATGTTCTGAGTGTTCTAAATGTTCTAATTGTTTTGAGTGTTCTAAATGTTCTGAATGTTCTAAATGTTCTAATTGTTCTGAGTGTTCTAAATGTTCTGAGTGTTCTAAATGTTCTGAGTGTTCTAAATGTTCTAATTGTTCTGAGTGTTCTAAATGTTCTGAGTGTTCTAAATGTTCTAATTGTTCTGAGTGTTCTAAATGTTCTGAGTGTTCTGAGTGTTCTAAATGTTCTGAGTGTTCTAAATTTTCTGAGTGTTCTGAGTGTTCTAAATGTTCTGAGTGTTCTAAATGTTCTAATTGTCCTGAGTGTTCTAAATGTTCTGAGTGTTCTAAAAGTTCTGAGTGTTCTAAATGTTCAGAGTGTTCTAAATGTTCTGAGTGTTCTGAATGTTCTAAATGTTCTAATTGTTCTGAGTGTTCTAAATGTTCTGAGTGTTCTAAATGTTCTAATTGTTCTGAGTGTTCTAAATGTTCTGAGTGTTCTAAATGTTCTGAGTGTTCTAAATGTTCTAATTGTTTTGAGTGTTCTAAATGTTCTAATTGTTTTGAGTGTTCTAAATGTTCTGAGTGTTCTAAATGTTCTAAATGTTTAGAGTTCCAAATGTTCTGAGTGTTCTAAATGTTCTGAGTGTTCTAAATGTTCTAATTGTTTTGAGTGTTCTAAATGTTCTGAATGTTCTAAATGTTCTAATTGTTCTGAGTGTTCTAAATGTTCTGAGTGTTCTAAATGTTCTGAGTGTTCTAAATGTTCTGAGTGTTCTAAATGTTCTAATTGTTCTGAGTGTTCTAAATGTTCTGAGTGTTCTAAATGTTCTAATTGTTCTGAGTGTTCTAAATGTTCTGAGTGTTCTGAGTGTTCTAAATGTTCTGAGTGTTCTAAATGTTCTAAATGTTCTGAGTGTTCTAAATGTTCTGATTGTTCTAAATGTTCTAAATGTTCTGAGTGTTCTAAATGTTCTAAATGTTCTGAGTGTTCTGAGTGTTCTAATTGTTCTGAGTGTTCTAAATGTTCTAATTGTTCTGAGTGTTCTAAATGTTCTGAGTGTTCTGAGTGTTCTAAATGTTCTGAGTGTTCTAAATGTTCTAAATGTTCTAAATGTTCTGAGTGTTCTAAATGTTCTGAGTGCTCTAAATGTTCTGAGTGTTCTAAATGTTCTAATTGTTCTGAGTGTTCTAAATGTTCTGAGTGTTCTGAGTGTTCTAAATGTTCTGAGTGTTCTAAATGTTCTAATTGTTCTGAGTGTTCTAAATGTTCTGAGTGTTCTAAATGTTCTGAGTGTTCTAAATGTTCTAATTGTTTTGAGTGTTCTAAATGTTCTAATTGTTTTGAGTGTTCTAAATGTTCTGAGTGTTCTAAATGTTCTGAGTGTTCTAAATGTTCTAATTGTTCTGAGTGTTCTAAATGTTCTGAGTGTTCTAAATGTTCTGAGTGTTCTAAATGTTCTAATTGTTTTGAGTGTTCTAAATGTTCTGAATGTTCTAAATGTTCTAATTGTTCTGAGTGTTCTAAATGTTCTGAGTGTTCTAAATGTTCTGAGTGTTCTAAATGTTCTAATTGTTCTGAGTGTTCTAAATGTTCTGAGTGTTCTAAATGTTCTAATTGTTCTGAGTGTTCTAAATGTTCTGAGTGTTCTGAGTGTTCTAAATGTTCTGAGTGTTCTAAATGTTCTAAATGTTCTGAGTGTTCTAAATGTTCTGATTGTTCTAAATGTCCTAAATGTTCTGAGTGTTCTAAATGTTCTAAATGTTCTGAGTGTTCTGAGTGTTCTAATTGTTCTGAGTGTTCTAAATGTTCTAATTGTTCTGAGTGTTCTAAATGTTCTGAGTGTTCTGAGTGTTCTAAATGTTCTGAGTGTTCTAAATGTTCTAAATGTTCTAAATGTTCTAAATGTTCTGAGTGTTCTAAATGTTCTGAGTGCTCTAAATGTTCTGAGTGTTCTAAATGTTCTAATTGTTCTGAGTGTTCTAAATGTTCTGAGTGTTCTGAGTGTTCTAAATGTTCTGAGTGTTCTAAATGTTCTGAGTGTTCTGAGTGTTCTAAATGTTCTGAGTGTTCTAAATGTTCTAATTGTTCTGAGTGTTCTAAATGTTCTGAGTGTTCTAAATGTTCTGAGTGTTCTAAATGTTCTAATTGTTTTGAGTGTTCTAAATGTTCTAATTGTTTTGAGTGTTCTAAATGTTCTGAGTGTTCTAAATGTTCTGAGTGTTCTAAATGTTCTAAATGTTTAGAGTTCTAAATGTTCTGAGTGTTCTAAATGTTCTGAGTGTTATAAATGTTCTAATTGTTTTGAGTGTTCTAAATGTTCTGAATGTTCTAAATGTTCTAATTGTTCTGAGTGTTCTAAATGTTCTGAGTGTTCTAAATGTTCTGAGTGTTCTAAATGTTCTAATTGTTCTGAGTGTTCTAAATGTTCTGAGTGTTCTAAATGTTCTAATTGTTCTGAGTGTTCTAAATGTTCTGAGTGTTCTGAGTGTTCTAAATGTTCTGAGTGTTCTAAATGTTCTAAATGTTCTGAGTGTTCTAAATGTTCTGATTGTTCTAAATGTTCTAAATGTTCTGAGTGTTCTAAATGTTCTAAATGTTCTGAGTGTTCTGAGTGTTCTAATTGTTCTGAGTGTTCTAAATGTTCTAATTGTTCTGAGTGTTCTAAATGTTCTGAGTGTTCTGAGTGTTCTAAATGTTCTGAGTGTTCTAAATGTTCTAAATGTTCTAAATGTTCTGAGTGTTCTAAATGTTCTGAGTGCTCTAAATGTTCTGAGTGTTCTAAATGTTCTAATTGTTCTGAGTGTTCTAAATGTTCTGAGTGTTCTGAGTGTTCTAAATGTTCTGAGTGTTCTAAATGTTCTAATTGTTCTGAGTGTTCTAAATGTTCTGAGTGTTCTAAATGTTCTGAGTGTTCTAAATGTTCTAATTGTTTTGAGTGTTCTAAATGTTCTAATTGTTTTGAGTGTTCTAAATGTTCTGAGTGTTCTAAATGTTCTGAGTGTTCTAAATGTTCTAATTGTTCTGAGTGTTCTAAATGTTCTGAGTGTTCTAAATGTTCTGAGTGTTCTAAATGTTCTAATTGTTTTGAGTGTTCTAAATGTTCTAATTGTTTTGAGTGTTCTAAATGTTCTGAGTGTTCTAAATGTTCTAAATGTTTAGAGTTCTAAATGTTCTGAGTGTTCTAAATGTTCTGAGTGTTCTAAATGTTCTAATTGTTTTGAGTGTTCTAAATGTTCTGAGTGTTCTAAATGTTCTAATTGTTCTGAGTGTTCTAAATGTTCTGAGTGTTCTAAATGTTCTGAGTGTTCTAAATGTTCTAATTGTTTTGAGTGTTCTAAATGTTCTAATTGTTTTGAGTGTTCTAAATGTTCTGAGTGTTCTAAATGTTCTGAGTGTTCTAAATGTTCTAAATGTTTAGAGTTCTAAATGTTCTGAGTGTTCTAAATGTTCTGAGTGTTCTAAATGTTCTAATTGTTTTGAGTGTTCTAAATGTTCTGAATGTTCTAAATGTTCTAATTGTTCTGAGTGTTCTAAATGTTCTGAGTGTTCTAAATGTTCTGAGTGTTCTAAATGTTCTAATTGTTCTGAGTGTTCTAAATGTTCTGAGTGTTCTAAATGTTCTAATTGTTCTGAGTGTTCTAAATGTTCTGAGTGTTCTGAGTGTTCTAAATGTTCTGAGTGTTCTAAATGTTCTAAATGTTCTGAGTGTTCTAAATGTTCTGATTGTTCTAAATGTTCTAAATGTTCTGAGTGTTCTAAATGTTCTAAATGTTCTGAGTGTTCTGAGTGTTCTAATTGTTCTGAGTGTTCTAAATGTTCTAATTGTTCTGAGTGTTCTAAATGTTCTGAGTGTTCTGAGTGTTCTAAATGTTCTGAGTGTTCTAAATGTTCTAAATGTTCTAAATGTTCTGAGTGTTCTAAATGTTCTGAGTGCTCTAAATGTTCTGAGTGTTCTAAATGTTCTAATTGTTCTGAGTGTTCTAAATGTTCTGAGTGTTCTGAGTGTTCTAAATGTTCTGAGTGTTCTAAATGTTCTAATTGTTCTGAGTGTTCTAAATGTTCTGAGTGTTCTAAATGTTCTGAGTGTTCTAAATGTTCTAATTGTTTTGAGTGTTCTAAATGTTCTAATTGTTTTGAGTGTTCTAAATGTTCTGAGTGTTCTAAATGTTCTGAGTGTTCTAAATGTTCTAATTGTTCTGAGTGTTCTAAATGTTCTGAGTGTTCTAAATGTTCTGAGTGTTCTAAATGTTCTAATTGTTTTGAGTGTTCTAAATGTTCTAATTGTTTTGAGTGTTCTAAATGTTCTGAGTGTTCTAAATGTTCTAAATGTTTAGAGTTCTAAATGTTCTGAGTGTTCTAAATGTTCTGAGTGTTCTAAATGTTCTAATTGTTTTGAGTGTTCTAAATGTTCTGAGTGTTCTAAATGTTCTAATTGTTCTGAGTGTTCTAAATGTTCTGAGTGTTCTAAATGTTCTGAGTGTTCTAAATGTTCTAATTGTTCTGAGTGTTCTAAATGTTCTGAGTGTTCTAAATGTTCTAATTGTTCTGAGTGTTCTAAATGTTCTGAGTGTTCTGAGTGTTCTAAATGTTCTGAGTGTTCTAAATGTTCTAAATGTTCTGAGTGTTCTAAATGTTCTGAGTGTTCTAAATGTTCTAAATGTTCTGAGTGTTCTAAATGTTCTAAATGTTCTGAGTGTTCTGAGTGTTCTAATTGTTCTGAGTGTTCTAAATGTTCTAATTGTTCTGAGTGTTCTAAATGTTCTGAGTGTTCTGAGTGTTCTAAATG
>NW_028162782.1:0-60000 GCF_964263955.1 Coregonus lavaretus
AATCGCGAAAAAACAGGCCTTATGTTTGGGCATTTTTCACCCTACCAGCTCCTATTAGTTCTATTGAGCTCCGTGACACCGACTCGCCTTCAGAACGTTCTATTCCCAGCCCATTGTTCTGCGTCACAATGCCAGCTTCACTATTGTTATCAATGAGACCTGCCTGCATTAACCCTGTAGGTTTACCTCAGGTAACTTATTATTAACAAGGTTACGGCTACTTGGTGAGCGTCAACCCTGTAGGTTTACCTCAGGAAACTTATTATTAACAAGGTTACGGCTACTTGGTGAGTGCGCACACTGTTCACCTGAGTACATCTTGTGGTCACCTATAGTGAGGTGAGACACAGTTTTAGAGGCGATGGCTGGCGGATATCCATCAAACATTAAACATTTTCTGATCATGGTTAACCATATTTGTTTTAAGAAAAACGTGTACAATCTAAACAAAACGCATGTCCCTGTCCTCTTTTTCAAGATGTGGCCGATTTTAAACAGCCAGAAGACATTTTTTAATTAAGAAATAACAATTTTTTTGACGACTTGTTGTTTCTAAATGGCTGCTGGGTAATTTGATATGCATCGAAATCTTCGTTAGTAGGCATCAAATTGAGCGAATGCTGCGCAGGTTCACTGAGTTGCAAACCAAATGGAAATAATGGGGTGATTGTTGTCTAATCGGGTGGTCTAGCTCATTGATTTGTAGATCTGACGCAGTTGCTACCTCAGATTATGAGCCTAGCAAGTGTCATGAGTGAGTTATGTAGTACCCACATACGACCACAAGGAGGAGCAAGAGTGCCATAAACCATACTGTTTTTTGCCATATAAACCCTAAACCTAACAATCAATCAAATGTATTTATAAAGCCCTTTTTACACCAGCAAATGTCACAAAGTGCTATACAGAAACTCTTACCCTACTTATAACCTAATTTAGCCGTAACCCTAACCCCTAATTCTAGGGTAGGGTAGCCTAGAACACTTTTAGAAACTATTTTAGTAATAATATTATCTTTGTAAATACAATTATAGTATTAAATAGCGTTTTGATTATTTTGTTGTTATTTTATTATATGTATAATTGCAAAACAGAACACTTGATAAATAAGACACATTTGTTTTATTTTTCAAATGTGGTTTGAATTGGGTGACTTAGTAAACTCTGTGTGAAAGTCCAGCAATTGGCGTGGGTCAGGTTTGAGACTGATCTAATTCACTTTATTTCTCAGCTGCCTCACCAATGTCTGTATGTGAATTAATAACTTTTAATTGCTAAATATTTCCAATAGATGGCAGCATAAGACAACGAAGCATCAGTTATAGGCTACAAGCAGCAATATGATTGACATAAAATATTATGCAACCAAATACTATATGTCCCATGATTTTCTAAGATGGTCACTCATTACTTTAGTTAGCTATATATCTCGTATTAGGCCTGTGATGCTTTTGGAAGAGCAACAAATTAGTGACTATAGCAGGTGTTGAACCCCGGGTAAATAATCACTAGTCAGATGCGGTAACTTCAACCCTAGTATACAAGCATTATATAAAATAATCTTAATATCTGATATTGGGAGTAAATAACCTCGGAATAGAAAAGACAAGAATGCATCTTCCAGCCCGCCAATAAATTACATCAAATCAAATCAAATGTTATTTGTCATATACACGTGTTTAGCAGATGTTATAGCGGGTGTAGCGAAATGCTTGTGCTTCTAGCTCCGACAGTGCAGTAATATCTAACAAGTAATATCTAACAATTTCACAACATATACCCAATACACACAAAACTAGTAATGAATGGAATTTAAGAATATATACATATATGGACAAGCAATGACAGAGCGGCATGGACTAAGATACAGTAGTATATTATAGAATACAGTATATACATATGAGATGAGAAGTTCAAGATATGTAAACATTATTAAAGTGACTAGTGTTCCATTTCTTAAAGTGGCCAGTGATGTCAATAGGCAGCAGCAGCCTCTAATGTGCTAGTGATAGCTATTTAACAGTCTGATGGCCTTGAGATAGAAGCTGTTTTTCATTCTCTCAGTCCCAGCTTTGATGCACCTGTACTGACCTCGCTATTGGATGATAGCGGGGTGAACAGGCAGTGGCTCGGGTGGTTGATGAATCTGACAATGAATGTACTAGGAAAATACGTTTTTCTCGACCAGAGGTGACTAAATTAATGTTCAGGCTTATTGCGTTAGCAGTGTGGAAAGGGACAGTAAAAAGCGTGTGCAGGAGTTTTCCTGTGAGGGGGAGTGGTGGTGTATCCAGGGAGAAAACTAAACTAACCTTCTGAAATGTCATTCATGGTCTTATGCTGCCATCTATTGGAATTATTTAGTAACTGCAGTAGTACTGAATAAAGTGTATATCCTTACTAAAGTAGTAATTACTCAGAATTGCAAAATATGACATTTTCTAGTTCATTTGACCACTTACAACCATAACATAACAATTTATAGCATAACAAACAATGAAACTGACATAAACCAAAAACAACATACATTTTGTTAATTATAAAAAATAAATAAAAAACAATGTATTTAGATGGGTGACATGATCTGCCAAAGTAACACCTCGATCGAGCGTTCTTTTTGATTATTATTACTGTGTAAAACCTAGCAGTACTACTTATTTCTCTGAGAGTGAGGCAGATATGTAGTATTTAGCAAAAAACATGATTCTTGGTCTCTCTGAAATGAAACCATCAAGTGATAGATTTTAAACAAATACATGTCTGTCATTGAACAACCCCATGCCATGATTAGATAGTGAAAAAACACACCAATCTCTTTCAGAATTTCTTTAAACAAAAAAAGCTAATTGACCAACATTTCTGAAAATGGATATATAGCGTTTTGGAATTAAACTCGTTTCCCCATCTGAGCTCAGAGTAGATGAGAGATGTAATGTTTGTCTCTGTTGTGTTGAAGCCCAATCAAGCAGGAGAGACCAGCCTCCCCTGTACCCAGCTGTGTGTCCATGAAGAGTGACTGGTCTATGGCTCAACCTATACAGTTTAGAGAGGGAGACTTTTCTAGTGAACAAAGGTAAGAAGAACTCATGGGTCATGGTCAGTGAGTTAAACAACACTGTCTCTAATCATTTCTCCTCTCCCATTTTCCCATTTATTTTTGTTGTTTTCATAATCCATAGGCTAATCCTTTTCTCCATTTTCATTGTCCTAAAACAATATTAAACTAACACAACATTCCCGTGTGTGTGTGTGTGTGTGTGTGTGTGTGTGTGTGTGTGTGTGTGTGTGTGTGTGTGTGTGTGTGTGTGTGTGTGTGTGTGTGTGTGTGTGTGTGTGTGTGTGTGTGTGTGTGTGTGTGTGTGTGTGTGTGTGTGTGTGTGTGTGTGCACTCCCTGGATGAGGAGATGTAATCTCATGTTTTGTCCCCAGAAACCAACAGGAGATATCAGAGTCAGAGATTCTCAGTGGTCAGTCTTCCCAGAGTCATCAAACAGACCTGGCCTCCATATTCAGTGTATGTGGTCCTGTTATGTACATTTGTTTTTGTTTACCTCAAGTAAAGTTGATCTGTCAATCATTCATTAATGTGTTAATGAGAAAGCATTTAGTCTCTTGCTTAACTGATTTACTTGATTTATTTCAGTTGCTTGAAGAGAATATTATGACATTTGTGAAGAACGAGCTGAAGATGTTCAAGAGGATTCTTAGTCCAGAACTCCCAGAAGGCTTTGAGAGTCAGAAGCAGGATAAGGAAGTGGTGGATGCTGAAGATGAGAAGCAGGAGAGCAGTGCCAGAGAGGGGGCTCTGAAGATCACACAGAAGGAGCTTGCTGACACACTGGAGAAAAGTAAGAGCTGTCTGCCTCATGTTGAATGCTGTTTTAGAACATTTAAAAGCTGTAGCTAAAGTACAGCTAAAGTAGTTGTGTAACTCAATGATATTGTAGCAGCCTTTACGCAACACCTAGTGACCTCATCAAGTAGCAGCAGGGATGTGTTGTGGTATTTAAATTAGTTAGAGAGAGAGAGAGAGAGAGAGAGAGAGAGAGAGAGAGAGAGAGAGAGAGAGAGAGAGAGAGAGAGAGAGAGAGAGAGAGAGAGAGAGAGAGAGAGAGAGAGAGAGAGAGAGAGAGAGAGAGAGAGAGAGAGAGAGAGAGAGAGAGAGAGAGAGAGAATACCACCAATAATGATATAAATCAGTCACACCAGTATGTAATGCATTATGAGAACATTTACAGATTTATACAGTCAGTTAAGAGAATAAAGTATTATAATTTAAAATGTTATAACAGTCCTAGAATACTGTAGGCGTTAAAACATATGTAATATTAATATCCTCTGTGTTATTTCTAGATTCAGATGAGCTTGCTGTGATTTGCCAACGTGAACTCAAATCTAATCTAAAGAAGAAGTTTCAATGTGTATTTGAGGGGATCGCTAAACAAGGACACCCAACACTTCTCAATAAGATCTACACAGAGCTCTACATCACAGAGGGTGGAAAAGGAGAGGTCAATAATGAACATGAGCTGAGACAGATTGAGACAACAACCAGGAAACAAGCAAGACCAGAGACTGCAATCAAATGTAACGACATCTTCAAACCCTTAACTGGACAAGACAAACTTATCAGAACTGTGCTGACAAAGGGAGTCGCTGGCATTGGAAAAACAGTCTCTGTGCAGAAGTTCATTCTGGACTGGGCTGAAGGAAAAGCAAATCAGGATGTCCAATTTGTATTTTCATTCCCTTTTCGGGAGCTGAATTTGATGAACAGGGAAAAAAACACTTTGATTGAACTTCTCAATCACTTCTCAAAGGAAACCAAAGAATCAAGAATCTCCAACTACGACAAGTACAAAGTTCTGTTCATCTTTGATGGTCTGGATGAGTGCCGACTGCCCCTAGACTTCCTGAAGAACAAGATCTGTTGTGACGTCACAGAGTCAACCTCAGTGGATGTTCTGCTGACAAATCTCATCAAGGGAAATCTGCTTCCCTCTGCTCTCCTCTGGATAACTACCCGACCTGCAGCAGCCAATAAGATCCCTTCAGTGTGTGTTGACCAGGTGACAGAGGTACGAGGGTTCAATGACCCACAGAAGGAGGAGTACTTCAGGAAGAGATTCAGTGATGAGGACCTGGCCAGCAGAATCATCTCACACATAAAGACATCAAGGAGCCTCCACATCATGTGCCACATTCCAGTCTTCTGTTGGATTTCTGCAATAGTCCTTGAACACATGTTGAGTACAGACCAGAGAGAAGAGATGCCCAAGACTCTGACTGAGATGTTCATACACCTTGTGGTGTTTCATACCAAACAGAAGAATGAAAAATATCTTTGGAACGAAGAGACAGGTCCACACTGGAATAAAGAGAGCATTCTGTCACTGGGAAAACTGGCTTTTCAACAGCTTGTTGAGGGCAATCTGATTTTCTATAAAAAAGACCTGAAAAGGGCTGGCATTGATGTCACTGAAGCCTCAGTGTACTCAGGATTGTGCACACAGCTCTTTAAAGAGGAATGTGTGCTGTACCAGGACAAGGTCTACTGCTTCGTGCATCTGAGCATTCAGGAGTTTCTGGCTGCTGTATATGTGTTCCTCTCATTCATCAACAACAATGAGAATCTAATGGCCGAACCTCAATCAACCAGGAACTTTTTTGCACTGTTCAGAGACAAGCCTGAAGTTACTTTGTACAAGATTGCTGTGGATAAAGCCTTACAAAGTGAGACAGGAAACCTGGACCTTTTCCTCCGCTTCCTTCTGGGCCTCTCACTGGAGTCCAATCAGAAGTACTTACGAGGTCTACTGACAAAGACAAGAAGCAGCTCACAGAGCCATGAAGAAACAGTCAAGTACATCAAGGAGAAGATCAGGGAGAATCCCTCTCCAGAGAGGTGCATCAATCTGTTCCACTGTCTGAATGAACTGAATGACCATTCTCTAGTGGAGGAGATCCAAAGCTACCTGAGATCAGGAAGTCTCTCAGAAGAAGAACTGTCACCTGCACAGTGGTCAGCTCTGGTCTTTGTGTTGCTGACTTCAGAAAAGGAGCTGGATGTGTTTGACCTGAAGAAATACTCCAGATCAGAGGAAGGTCTTCTGTGGCTGCTGCCAGTGGTCAAAGCCTCCAGAGCTGCTCTGTGAGTACATAAAATGACATTTAAGTACTAATCATCAGGAAGAAATATTCAGTTTAGAGAAATATATGTATTATTGAAAAACATATTGAATCAATGCATTGATGTTCACATTAGTATAACAATATGACCATACAATTCTAGGAGATGGAAGATGAATCTATATGTTGTTTAAGAGAATAAACCAAATGCATCTGCCATTGTCCTTCTACACTACTGGTGTTAAATTAACAGTGTGTTTGTGAAATCATGACGATCTCTCTGTCAGGCTGTCAGGCTGTGGAGTCACAGAGGAAGGCTGTGCTTCTCTCATCTCAGCTCTGAAGTCAAACCCCTCACACCTGAGAGAGCTGGATCTGAGTAACAATGACCTGAAGGATTCAGGAGTGAAGCTGCTCTCTGCTGGACTGGGGAATCCCCACTGTAAACTGGAGACTCTGAGGTCAGTATTCCTGTATCACTCAATGACCACACACACACTGGACACACTCTGGACACACACACACACACACACACTGGACACACACACACACACACACAAACACACTGGACACACATACACACACACACACCCACACACACACTGGACACACCCCCACTGGACACACCCCCACTGGACACACACACTGGACACACACACACACATACTGGGCACACACACACAAAAACACAATGGACACACACTGGACACACACACACACACACACACACACACACACACACACACACACTGGACACACACACACACACACACACAAAAACACAAAAACACAATGGACACACACACACTGGACACACACACACACACACACACACACACACACACACACACAAAAACACAATGGACACACACACACTGGACACACACACACACACACACACACACACACACACACTGGACACACACACACACACACACACACACACACTGGACACACACACACACACACACAAAAACACAATGGACACACACACACTGGACACACACACACACACACACACACACACACTGGACACACACACACACACACACACACTGGACACACACACTGGACACACACACACACACACACACACACACACTGGACACACACACACACACACACACACTGGACACACACACACACACACACACACACACACACACACACACACTGGACACACACACACACACACACACACACACACACACACAAAAACACAATGGACACACACACACTGGACACACTCTGGACACACACACACACACACACACTGGACACACACACACACACACACAAACACACTGGACACACACACACACACACACACACACCCACACACACACTGGACACACCCCCACTGGACACACACACTGGACACACACACACACATACTGGGCACACACACACAAAAACACAATGGACACACACTGGACACACACACACACACACACACACACACACACACACACACACACTGGACACACACACACACACACACAAAAACACAAAAACACAATGGACACACACACACACTGGACACACACACACACACACACACACACAAAAACACAATGGACACACACACACTGGACACACACACACACACACACACACACACACACACTGGACACACACACACACACACACACACACACACACACACACTGGACACACACACACACACACACACAAAAACACAATGGACACACACACACTGGACACACACACACACACACACACACACACACACACTGGACACACACACACACACACACTGGACACACACACTGGACACACACACACACACACACACACACTGGACACACACACACACACACACACTGGACACACACACACACACACACACACACACACACACACTGGACACACACACACACACACACACACACAAAAACACAATGGACACACACACACTGGACACACACACACACACACACACACACACACACACACAAAAACACAATGGACACACACACACTGGACACACACACACACACACACACCCCCACTGGACACCCCCCCACTGGACACCCCCCCACTGGATACCCCCCCACTGGACACCCCCCCACTGGACACCCCCCCCCCCCCCACTGGACACACACACCCCTACACTGGACACCCCCCCACTGGACACCCCCACCCCCACCCCCCCACTGGACACACAATGATTAATTTAGAAACATGTTATCTACTGTTAATAATGATACATTCATTCATTTATATACAGTACCAGTCAAAAGTTTGGACACACCTACTCATTCAAGGGCTTTTCTTTATTTTTACTATTTTCTACATTGTAAAATAATAGTGAAGACATTAAAACTATGAAATAACACATATGGAATCATGTAGTAACCAAAAAAGTGTTAAACAAATAAAATATAGAATTAGCCACCCTGTGCCTTGATGACAGCCTTGCACACTCTTGGCATTCTCTCAACCAGCTTCACCTGGAATGCTTTTCCAACAGTCTTGAAGGAGTTCCCACATATGCTGAGCACTTGTTGGCTGCTTTTCCTTCCCTCTGCTGTCCAACTCATCCCAAACCATCTCAATTGGGTTGAGGTCAGGGGATTGTGGAGGCCAGGTCATCTGATGCAGCACTCAATCCCTCTCCTTCTTGGTCAAATAGCCCTTACACAGCCTGGAGGTGTGTTGGCCTGGAAGTGTGTTGTCCTGTTGAAAAACAAATGATAGTCCCACTAAGCCCAAACCAGATGGGATGGCGTATCACTGCAGAATGCTGTGGTAGCCATGCTGGATAAGTGTGCCTTGAATTCTAAATAAATCACAAACAGTGTCACCAGCAAAGCACCCCCACACCATAACACCCCCTCCTCCATGCTTTACGGTGGGAACTACACATGTCGAGATCATCCGTTCACCCACACTGCTTCTCACAAAGACACGGCGGTTGGAACCAAAAATCGCCCATTTGGACTCCAGACCAAAGGACAAATGTCCACCTGTGTAATGTCCATTGCTCGGTCCAAGCAGGTCTCTTCTTATTATTGGTGTCCTTTAGTAGTGATTTCTTTGCAGCAATTCGACCATGAAGGCCTGATTCACACAGTCTCCTCTGAACAGTTGATGTTGAGATGTGTCTGTGACTTGAACTTTGTGATGCATTTATTTGGGCTGCAATTTCTGAGGCTGGTAACTCTAATGAACTTATCCTCTGCAGCAGAGGTAACTCTGGGTCTTCCATTCCTGTGGCGGTCCTCATGAGAGCCAGTTTCATCATAGCGCTTGATGTTTTTTGCGACTGCACTTGAAGAAATGTTCGAAGTTCTTGAAATGTTCCGTATTGACTGGCCGTCATGTCTTAAAGTTATGATGGACTGTCGTTTCTCTTTGCCTATTTGAGCTGTTCTTGCCATAATATGGACTTGGTCTTTTACCAAATAGGGCCATCTTCTTTATACCCCCCTACCTTGTCACAACACAACTGATTGGCTCAAACACATTAAGAAGGAAATAAATTCCACAAATTAACTTTTAAGAAGGCCCACCAGTTAATTGAAATGCATTCCAGGTGACTACCTCATGAAGCTGGTTGAGAGAATGCCAAGAGTGTGCAAAGCTGTCATCAAGGCAAAGGGTGGCTATTTGAAGAATCTCAAATATAAAATAGATTTGGATTAATTTAACACTTTTTTGGTTACTACATGATTCCATATGTGTTATTTCATAGTTTTGATGTCTTCACTATTATTCTACAATGTAAAAAATAGTAAAAATAAAGAAAAACCCTTGAATGTGTAGGTGTGTCCAAACTTCTGACTGGTACTGTATATATACTGTCACGAACTCTGATGCGGATGTGTTGCGAATCAATAGCAGGACACAGGAGCTCAGTTAATCCAGACTTTACTAGAAAATCCAAAAATCATAACACAGGTCAAACAACCCGGAGGCGAAACATACGCCACAGTGGGTAAAACACTCCCAAACCGAACTGCGCACGAACAATAGTGCGACGGTAAAACAAAGAGAGTCTAGCAAACAGCACTGCACCAAACGACAGGAAAACAATTACACACAACACATGACAAACAAATGGAACAATATATAGGGTACATAATCACACTAACAGGGAACAGGTGCACAACAACTAGACAAAACCAAACGAACATCGAAAACATCCAATGGTGGCAGCTAGTACTCCGGGGACGACGACCGCCGAAACCTGCCCGAACAAGGAGGAGGAGCAGCCTCGGCCGAAACCGTGACATATACATATATATGAATAGATATGGCAGGTTTCAGGACTCTGATGTATCTGAAATTGTTGAAAGAATATATTTTCACACCAAAGAATAGCAGTGTGATTTTTAATATGATTTTACTTTTGCAGGCTGTCAGGCTGTCTAGTCACAGAGGAAGGCTGTGCTTCTCTGGTCTCAGCTCTGAAGTCAAACCCCTCACACCTGAGAGAGCTGGATCTGAGTAGCAATGACCTGAAGGATTCAGGAGTGAAGCTGCTCTCTGCTGGACTGGGGAATCCCCACTGTAAACTGGAGACTCTGAGGTCAGTATTCCTGTAGTTGGTCAACAAGTGATAACTGTTCACCAGATCCACATGTGTTTACCAGGCACACATAGTCCACACCATATGTGTTTGGACAGTGAAGTTTACAGTTTTACATTTGGCGCTATGCTCCAGCATTTTGGATTTGAGATAGAATGTTTCATATTAGGCAACAGTATATAATGTCACCTATTATTTGAGGATATTTTCATACATATCTGTGTTACTGTTTAGAAATGAAAGCACTTTATGTGTCTAGTTCTCCCATTTGAAAAAGTCGTAATAATTTGGACATATTCACTTATATTGTATTAAAGTAGTCATAAGTTTAGTATTTGGTCCCATATTCCTTACCTGCAGTGATTACATCAAGCTTGTGATTCTACAAGGGCATATTCCTAGGGCAGAACAGCCTGAAGCAAATTTATGCACACACCTGCAGCCAATGGGAGCACAGGTGCCCCTATAAGAAGGGACCCGTTCCCTCAATCTACCTCCCGAGATATTTATCTTCAGCGAGACTAGAGAGGGTCGGCAGGGCCTTAAGTCCTATGGGGCTCCGCTCCACTCATAGAACTGGAGCCACACTCCGGTAACTAGTCGTTCTATATCGTGGAGCTCCGCCCCATAGGGGAGCTCTGCTCCTAGTGGTTTAAGGCGGAGCGAAACGCTCCAAAATGTACTCCCTGCTGAGCCTGACACTTCCCATTAAAAAATGAAAAAAGGTCAAGCCCAGCAATGGCTGCAACCAATTCCCGCAGTACTGCAACTAAAAACCCATCCGGGCGTCACAATATACCGCGTCATCGGTTATAGACCCCCCCCCTCTAGCTCAATGGCAATGCCAATGACTAGTGGGCAGATCATCAGAATAGAAGCCATGCTAATCTGTACTAGCAGATAGCCGTGCCTCAATATTCTGTGACAACACTATCGTCCACTAATGGAATGACATAAAATGTCATTCTACATTATGTGTCCAATAGACCGCCTTACTCACTCAATGGAACCCAGAGATTAGTAGGCAGGAACAAAATATAAGTCATACTAAACTGAACATCAGATAGATGACCTCACATTCTGTTAATTCAATACATATCTCTATTATACTGACCCTGTCAGTCAAGAGACATGCCACAAGATATGCTTTTCATCCAAAGCGGACCTGATAGAGACCTGTCCATGGTCCTGCTTCTCTCTCCTCCAACTCAAGATTCTCCTTCAGCTATGCTGAGTGCAATCGAGCTTGAGAGTTAAAAAAGCCTATCCTCAACAAACATGTTTTCCTAACCAAAGCGGACCTGATTGGAACCTGCCCATGGTCCTGCTTTGTCCTCTCCTCCTAGCTCAAAATCGCCTTTCAGCTCTGCTGAATGCCGACCAAGCTAAAGAGTCAGAAAACATGTCTATCCATAATATATTCTTCTAATAAAAGCGGACCCTATGAACATGGTCACAGTCCTGCTTCCCTTCTCTGTTTTGCTCAAGATCTCCCTTCAGCCACGCTGAGTACAGATCAAGCCAAAGAGTTAGAAGACATATCTAATAGATAGAACAGAATATATCTTCCTAACAAAAGCGGACCTGATTGACATACATGTCACAGTCCTGCTTTCCCTCTCTGTCCTGCTCAAGATCTTCCTTCAGCCACGCTGAGTACAGATCGAGCCAAAGAGTTAGAAGACATATCTAACAGATAGAAACGGATAAAAGGAGACGGCGTCGACCATGACGCTGCTCTACAAATATCCTCTACCTCTGTTCCTCTGAAGAGGGCAGTAGAAGCTGCTACTCCACGAGTGGAGTGCGCTCTAATACCCTGAGGCGGTTGTCGCCCCGCCACCTCGAACGCCGTCTCAATACCTTCACAAAGCCAATGAAACAGACGCTGTTTTGAAAGTGGTCTACCTAATGCAGCCGCACCGTGACACACAAACAGCTGAGGCGATGACCTAACCGCTGCTGTGCGCTCAACGTAACACGCCAAAGCGCGTACTGGGCACAGACAATGAAGCTTTTCCTCACTCCTCTCCCCATGGGGAGGGGGATAAAAAGCCCACAATTCCACGATCTGTGATCTATATGCACTGTTAATAACCTTCGCCACAAATGCCGGGTTAGGACGTAACACCGCTCTGCTCAGATCGCCATTGATGGCAAGGCAGTCGGGTCTCGTTGACAGTGCACACAAATCACTGACCCGCTTAGCGGTAGTCAAGGCGAGCAACAGCGCCGTCTTGATAGACAGCATCTTGAGGGGTATTTGATTCAATGGCTCGAACGGCGACTTACATAGCGCTTCGAGAACCAAAGCCAAATCCCACTGGGGCAGCGTAGCTCTAGGCATTGTCCTAAGCCGTCGCGTCCCCAATAAGAAACGTTTCACTAATGGGTGACTGAACACGTTTTTTCCGTTAAACCCTTCATGACCAGCTGAAATTGCCGCTGCAAACACTCGAATGGTGGAGGGCGATTTCTGCTTATCAAACATAGACTGCAGGAATGAGAGCACACTCTCTACCTGACAACTCATGGGGTCTACATCCTGTGTGTCACACCATCGTGAAAAAACGTTCCATCTGCTGGTATACATCCTAGAAGTGGAACTGGCTCGTGCGCCTTGTATGGTTCTGATCACTGCATCAGATAACCCACGACGCTTCAACCTGTCCCATTCAGGAACCAAGCCCTCAGTGGTTGGCCGATTATGGGCCACTGCCCTATCGAGCCTCCCGCCTGGGTCAACGCGTCTCGTCGATGTGGAATTGGCCAAGGTGGCGCAATCAACATCTGACTCATCTCCGCAAACCACGGAGCCCCCGGGCGATCGGGCGCTATCAGTATCACTGACAGCTCCTCTGACCTCACCCTGGCTAGCAGTGGGAGAATGCAAGACAGCGGAGGGAATGCATACAGGAGAACTTTCGGCCACGGGTGGTGCGCAAATGCGTCTCTTCCCAGTGGTGGCTTGTCCTGTTCCCTCAGAGAGAACCATAGGGGACACTGCGCGTTCACGCGTGACGCGAACAGGTCCACCTCGGCTCTCCCGAATTGTTCCCAAATTCGGAGAACAATGTCCGGGTGCAGACACCACTTGTCGTCTCGAGGACCCCCTCTTGACATGAGGTATGCCCCTACGTTCAAGTAGCCCGGAATGTGTGCTGCTCTCAACGAGCGAAGGTGCTTGTGAGCCCACAGCCACAATTCCTCTGCCGCCCGATGGAGGGCAGGAGACCTGACCCCTCCCTGGCGATTTATGTGGGCTACTGTGGTCCGGTTGTCTGACCAGACCAGCACATCGCGACCCCGAAGGGTAGGCGCGAAGTGGGTCAGAACCAGTCGAACCGTTTCCAACTCCAGGAGGTTGATGTGACGACCTGATTGAGGCCATGCACCTCCTATCGCTTGAGACTGACATGTCCCTCCCCATCCAGTCAGAGAGGCATCTGTAAACACTGGAATGTAGGATGACACCTTGCCCATCGGGACTCCGTGCGTGAGAACGCTCGAGTTCCTCCAATAGTCCAGGTCTGCTCTTAGCGAGAGAGGAACCACCACCAACCGATGACGTTGACGCACTGGGTCTAGTCTTAGTTGGGCGAACCACCGCTGTGTTCTGCGCATGTGCAGAAGTCCCAGCGGGACCACAGAGTGGGCTGACGACATGAGACCCAAAAGTGACATGATCGATAGCGCCGTTACTGTGTGATTCGGACGACACTTCCTCAGGGCTAGCAACAATGCTGCCCTTCGAGGGTCCGATATTCGAGCCCTCATCAATACAGTGTCTAGCTGTAGTCCCAGGTAGACAATCTGATGACTGGGCCAGGGTGCGCTCTTTTTCCAATTCACAGCGAACCCCAGACGCGTGAGATGAATCACTGTCTGTGTCGTGTGAGTGAACGCCAGCTCTGTTGACGGGGCGAGAACCAGCAGGTCGTCTAGGTAGGCTAATAGCCTTATCCCTTGACGACGCAGCGGCTCCAATGCCGCCTCCACACATTTGGAAAACGTTCGAGGTGCCCGAATGGCATCCTCGTGAACTCGTACGCCACCCCTTGAAAGGCGAACCGCAGAAACTTCCTGTGACGCGATTGTATCGGCACATGGAAGTACGCGTCCTTTAGGTCTATGCTTGTACAAAAATCCCCTTTCTGGACACATTCCAGTAGACGTTTTGTCGTCAGCATTCGGAAGGGCCGTTTGGTTATGCTCTCATTGAGAATGCGTAAATCCAAAATCGGCCTCACTCCCCCCGTCTTTTTGGGCACTAGGAAATAAGGCGAATACAGCCCTTTGTTCCTTTGCTCTCGGGGAACTACTGTGACCGCCTCCTTCGCCAAAAGTTCCGTAATCTCTGACATCAGAGCGGCTACTTTGTCCGGCGTTTTCATCACCGTCTCCACCACTCCCCTGAACGGGGGTGGGGTCCGATGGAATTGGAGGGCATAACCCTTAAGCAACGTCTGTTCTAGCCAGCGTGAGAGGGTACAGCTTCGTTGCCACTGCCAGCAATGCAGAGAAAGCGGAATCAGGATTCATTTAGTAATGTTTACAAACATGTTATCTACTCACTTAGACAGAAAATTACTCCAGTCATCATCCACCATTCAGTTACTATCGGGCAAAACATAACCCAAAACACAACCAAAACAAACTGCAAATGCAACCAACGAGTTTACAACCAAATACTCAACTTTTGACTACTTTAGTACACTATAAGTGAATTGGTCAGAATACTTATGACTTCTTCAAATGGGGGGACTAGATACATAAAGTGCTTTTATTTTTCTAAACGGTGAAACAGATATGTATTAAAATACCTTTAAATTAAAGGTGACATTATATACTGTCACCTCATATGAAACATATGATCTGAAATCCAAAATGCTGGAGTATAGAGCCATATTTAAAATGTTATCTTCACTGTCAAAATAGATATGGTGTGGACTGTATACTCAATACAATCTAAATCTAATACCTCACTGTCTGTCTTTTGACTGATACTGCTTTTTAAACTGCTCTGGTCAGTCTACTCAAATATTTGTAATATGCATTTTTCTCTCTACAAGCAATACTTTGATCATTTGTCATTGTTAATAATGATACATTCATTTATGAATATATATGGCAGGTTTCAGGACACTGATGTATCAGAATATGTTGAAAAAATATACTGCCACTATTTTCACCACCAAAGAATAGCAGTGTGGTTTTAATATGATTTGACTCTTTACAGGCTGTCAGGCTGTCTAGTCACAGAGGAAGGCTGTGCTTCTCTGGTCTCAGCTCTGAAGTCAAACCCCTCACACCTGAGAGAGCTGGATCTGAGTAACAATGACCTGAAGGATTCAGGAGTGAAGCTGCTCTCTGCTGGACTGGGGAATCTCCACTGTAAACTGGAGACTCTGAGGTCAGTATTCCTGTAGTTGGTCAACAAGTGATAACTGTTCACCAGATCCACATGTGTTTACCAGGCACACATAGTCCACACCATATGTGTTTGGACAGTGAAGTTTACAGTTTTACATTTGGTGCTATGCTCCAGCATTTTGGATTTGAGATAGAATGTTTCATATTAGGCAACAGTATATAATGTCACCTATTATTTGAGGATATTTTCATACATATCTGTGTTACTGTTTAGAAATGAAATCACTTTATGTATATAGTTCTCCCATTTGAAAAAGTTGTAATAATTTGGACAAATTCACTTATATTGTATTAAAGTAGTCATAAGTTTAATATTTGGTCCCATATTCCTTACCTGCAGTGATTACATCAGGCGTGTGATGGAACTAGTGTATGTGTGTGTCCAGTGTGTGTGTGTGTGTGTTTGTGTGTGTGTGTGTCTAGTGTGTGTGTGTGTGTGTCCAGTGGGTGTGTGTGTCCAGTGTGTGTGTTCAGTGTGTGTGTGTGTGTGTGTGTGTTTGTGTGTGTGTGTGTCAAGTGTGTGTGTGTGTCCAGTGTATATGTGTGTGTGTGTGTCCGGTGTGTGTGTCCAGTGTGTGTGTGTGTCCAGTGTGTGTGTCCAGTGTGTGTGTGTGTGTCCAGTGTGTGTGTCCAGTGTGTGTGTGTGTCCAGTGTGTGTGTGTGTGTGTGTGTGTGTGTCCAGTGTGTGTTTGTGTCCAGTGTACGTGTGTGTGTGTGTGTCCAGTGTGAGTGTGTCCAGTGTGTGTGTTTGTCCAGTGTGTGTGTGTGTGTTTGTCCAGTGTGTGTGTGTGTGTGTGTGTGTCCAGTGTGTGTGTGTGTGTGTCCAGTGTGTGAGTGTGTGTCCAGTGTGTGAGTGTGTCCAGTGTGTGAGTGTGTCCAGTGTGTGAGTGTGTCCAGTGTGTGAGTGTGTCCAGTGTGTGAGTGTCCAGTGTGTGTGTGTCCAATGTGTGTGTGTGTGTGTCCAATGTGTGTGTGTCCAGTGTGTGTGTGTGTGTGTCCAGGGTGTGTGTGTGTGTGTGTGTATGTCCAGTGTGAGTGTGTGTCCAGTGTATGTGTGTGTGTGTGTCCGGTGTGTGTGTCCAGTGTGTGTGTGTCCAGTGTGAGTGTGTCCAGTGTGTGTGTGTCCAGTGTGTGTGTGTGTGTGTATTTGTACAGTGTGTGTGTGTGTCCAGTGTGTGTGTGTGTCCAGTGTGTGTGTACAGTGTATGTGTGTCCAGTGTGTGTGTGTGTGTGTGTGCATGTCCAGTGTGAGTGTGTTTGTGTGTGTGTGTGTGTGTGTGTGTGTGTGTGTGTCCATTGTGTGTGTGTGTGTTTGTGTGTTTCCAGTGTGTGTGTTAGTCCAGTGTGTGTTTGTGTGTGTGTGTGTGTGTTTGTGTGTGTCCAGTGTGTGTGTGTGTGTGTGTGTGTGTGTGTCCAGTGTGTGTGTGTCCAGTGTGTGTGTGTGTGTGTGTGTGTGTCCAGTGTATGTTTGTGTGTGTCTGGTGTGTTTGTATTTGTGTGTGTGTCCAGTGTGTGTGTGTGTGGGTCCAGTGTGAGTTTGTCCAGTGTGTGTGTGTAGTGTGTGTGTGTGTGTGTGTGTGTGTGTGTGTGTGTGTGTGTGAGACAAGAGAGACAGCAACAGAAGAGGGCAGACAAGAGAGACAGCAACAGAAGAGGGGAGACAAGAGAGACAGCAACAGAAGGGGGCAGACAAGAGACAGCAACAGAAGAGTGCAGACAAGAGAGACAGCAACAGAAGAGGGGCAGACAAGAGACAGCAACAGAAGAGGGGAGACAAGAGAGATAGCAACAGAAGGGGGGAGACAAGAGAGACAGCAACAGAAGAGGGGAGACAAGAGAGACAGCAACAGAAGAGGGGAGACAAGAGAGACAGCAACAGAAGAGAGGAGACAAGAGAGACAGCAACAGAAGAGGGGAGACAAGAGAGACAGCAACAGAAGAGGGGAGACAAGAGAGACAGCAACAGAAGAGGGGAGACAAGAGAGACAGCAACAGAAGAGAGGAGACAAGAGAGACAGCAACAGAAGGGGGGAGACAATAGAGACAGCAACAGAAGAGGGGAGACAAGAGAGACAGCAACAGAAGAGGGCAGACAAGAGAGACAGCAACAGAAGAGGGGAGACAAGAGACAGCAACAGAAGAGGTTAGACAAGAGAGACAACAACAGAAAAGGGGAGACAAGAGAGACAGCAACAGAAGAGGGCAGACAAGAGAGACAGCAACAGAAGTGGGGAGACAAGAGAGACAGCAACAGAAGACAGAGAAAGTAATGGAGAGAGGCAGAGGAGGGGAGATCAGACAGTAGACTGTATCACTTAAAGCTGCTCTATAGATTCTAATTACTCCACAGTGTGTGTGTGTGTGTGTGTGTGTGTGTGTGTGTGTGTGTGTGTGTGTGAGAGAGAGAGAGAGTAAATAATGGTAAAACAGCATTATAATGACAGTCATACAATGTCAAGTATTTCTTAAGTATAAACATTCTCCATGATGAAATAACCTTAGGCCTACTATAATACAACATTGAAAACATGAAAACACGACTACATAACACCATTAAATACAGTTGGAAGGTAGTAACAACTATCAAACAGTTTCCATCAAACAGATAAACAACAAGAAAGTTGGATCAACAGATTTAGATTTCTTGATGCTGCACTTTGCCGTTGCATTACCCGTATACTTGTTTAAGGTCATACAAAGGCAGAGTTCAGTATCAGCATTTTAGGGGTCATAGGTCAGATCAGTGGTTATGGTTGAAATGCACGGACAAAAAAACCCAACTTTAAAGCCATTTATTCTCAGATTCACTGTTTGCGTAGACTGCTCTTTGCCTTTGTAGGGCAGTAGGTCAGGCGGCTGCCCTTGCCCTTAGTCTGCCTCCTGTCCCTCCTATCGCCATGGAGACACCTTCCTGAAAACAATGACTCCATACTTCATGTCCTTAAAGATTAGAATGTTCCAATGTGGTTGGCCAAAAAGATGACACGATAGATCACACATTCATCATTCAGGGTTACTATCAAACAGAAATGTCACATTTCTGGTTTGTCCATACCTAGTTTCCTGCTTGTAGCAGCGTGCGTTTACAGGAATCGTTCTCTCTAACTATAAGTCACATGATTTCATGAGAATATTTTTCTGCAGTAAGAGGGTAATGCAAGTGAAGGTGTCCTTGGATCAACGTCAACAAGAGTTATAACCAGTATTGTTAAATTAACTGTTGTAAATGCAAAAAATATATATGTTTTTCTTGTCAGATACACCGGATAGGTGCAGTGAAATGTGTTCTGTTACAGGGTAAGGCATAGTAGTACAGCACCCATGAAGCAAGTTAGTGTTAAGTGCCTTGCTTAAGGGCACATCAACAGATTTTCACATTGACGGCTCGGGTATTCAAACCAGCGACCTTTCAGTTACTGGCCCAATGTTCTAACCACTAGGCAATGTGACCACACCATACCAGGTCCCGCCCTAAAAGAAAACAATGTTTAAGTGTTCAAATGTAGTCCATGAAGAGGTATTAGGATTATGTGCACAGCTATTCTGCCGTACAATTGCAAACTGCTGCTACACATTTGGTCAAAGATGAGTTCAGACCTAAATCAGGCTTCATAGTATCTGTTATATCTTGTGACGAAGTGTCCTGGTTCAATTATCTTCAGTTTCAGAGAAAATGGAGGGTCAAATTTGATGCAACTACAAAATCCCAGTAAAAACCAAGGAAACAGCAGTAAGTGAAGTTACTGCCATCTGGCTTTGTTCCACCATGTTCTACTGCAGTTACTACGGTTTTCCTTGGTATTCTATCAGGCTCTGAGTTCAGGCCATCCCGACCATGACACTCACCCTCACACACTCCATGAGACAGCCAGTGATCCAGTTATCACCAGAATAAACATGGCACAATTCAGCGGAAAAATGTTGGATAATGTTGGTCATAAAGTCAGTCTTGTCCAAAACTGAGTTTAGTGAGACTTGTGGTTGTGACTGCATCACAACGTAAATGAAGGTTGCCCACATGCCCACACCAAGTAATATTCAATTCAGAATGCAACTGCACCTGACCCAATCGTAATGCCAGTGTTACGGTCCGGCACTGTTGGTCCTGTTCCTGCTGGTTTTCCTTTTCCCTTTTTCCCCTGTGTGTGTTGTTTGTGTCTGTCTCCCCCTGCTGGGCAGCCCAGTCAGAGGATCTAGGTCAGGGGGCGTGGCCATTCTCTCACAAGATCAGTTACATCCAGCTGCAGCTCATTGTCACCAATCAAGCAGCAGTTATCTACCCGGGCTGGACACCTCTCCAGCGCCAGTTAGTTCCTACACTACCTGTGGTAACTTGGCCCCGTACAGCAATCTCAGTTTAGTTGTACTCTCTCAGTATTATAGTTGTTTCTGCCACGTTTGTAACCTGTCTCTCCTTCGATTAGATCTCGTCTGTGTCCTGCTGCCTGCCTGCCTGCCATTCCCACGCCGCAACCTGCTCTGTTGTCTGATATCCTCGTCATCCAGCTCTCAGGACTACTGGCTCTCCACCCCACTCAGCTCCTACCCCGGCCTAAAGCTACTCCACCCTGAACTGCTTCTCTCTACCTAAACACGCTGAATAAACTACATCATAATTCCCCCTCTTTGTCCGTGTGTCCGTCTCTGCACCTGAGTCCCCCACCCGAGCCTAATAGAACGAACTGGCCAAACATGGACTCAGCAGAGATGCCACATGAAACAACGGGTGATGGCGTACAACACGCCCTCCATTCACAGGGAATGCTATTGGGACAACACGACCAACTCATCCGGACTCTATTGGATAACAACCAGCAGTTGTTGGATCAAGTATCTCATCTCACCTCTCAGGTAGCTAACCTGGTAACACTCACTACCCTTCCTCCCTCTGCTTCTCCTCCGCCTGTTCCTCCTACAGTGGCTCCAGGCTCGGCTTCCGCTCCTGCCCTTCGGGAACCCCCTACAACCTCACCCGAACCTTTCACCGGGGACCTGAACAAATGCCGTGGTTTCCTGCTGCAGTGCCGCTTGGTGTTCCAACAGAAGCCCCTGTCTTTCTCCACGGAATCCTCAAAGGTACATTACACTCTGGGGTTACTGAGGGGCAAAGCTTTAATTTGGGCAGAAGCGGCTTGTTCTACTCAGCAGATTGCCAGCCTGTCGTTTGACGATTTTTCCTCTCAATTGAAAGTTGTGTTTGATCACCCGGACCATGCCGGGACCGCCACAAAGAGACTGTTGAAGCTACGACAGGGCACGGGTAGCGTGGCTGAATACGCCATTGATTTTTGGACCTTGGCAGCCGATTCCAAGTGGAATGACGAAGCTCTTCAGGGAGCGTTTGTTAACGGTTTAAGTGACACGATTAAGAATGAACTAGCTGTTCGTGATGAGTCTGCTAACCTTCATGTCCTCGTTTCCCTTGCTACACGAATAGACAACAGGCTACGGGAGAGGAGACAGGAGAGGGGCGGTCGGGTCCACACCGCAGGCGGGGCCTCCTCGCTTTCTGCAACCCGAGCAACACCACCACTCGGACACCGCCCACACACCTCAGCGGATCCCTCCACGGAACTAGACGAGCCCATGCAGCGGGGCCGTGCTCGTCTGTCCCCTGCCGAAAAGGAACGGCGCATGCGGGTTGGTGAGTGCATGTACTGTGGGGACTGCACTCATTTCCTGGTTAACTGTCCGGTTCGCCCAAAAGACCAAGCTCGCAGGTAAAAGTGGGCGTACTTGCGAGTGCTATACCTGACTCAATGCCCACAGCACCCCGTCTAGTTATCCCAGCTACAGTCCAGTTCAGGAATCTATCTCTCCCACTAGCTGCTCTCATCGACTCTGGTGCTGAGGATAGTTTCATTGACGTTAACCTGGTCACTCAGGCTGAGATCCCTGTTAAGCCCCTGCCTAAGCCTATAACAGTAACCGCTATTGACGGCCATCAGTTTGCCAACATCACCCACCAAACTGTCCCCGTTTCTCTCATGCTGTCCGGCAATCACAAAGAAACCATCCAGTTTAAAGTAGTCTCCTCCTCGGCCTCCCCCCTTATCCTCGGTTTCCCTTGGCTTAGCCTTCACAACCCCCATATTGACTGGCAAAACCACAAAATACACAGTTGGAGCACTCACTGCCATTCTGTTTGCCTTGGGTCGGCTATTCCGCCCTCGGTCGGCTCCCCTGCTTCCCCTGTCAAAACTCCAGACCTCTCTTCAGTCCCTGAGGAGTACCTGGACCTGGCCGAGGTATTCAGTAAGTCCAAGGCACTTTCATTACCACCTCATAGGCCATACGATTGCGCTATTGAGTTACTGCCTGGAGCCCCTTTGCCGTCCAGTCGGCTTTTCAATCTGTCCCGTCCTGAGAGAGAAGCTATGGAAACCTACATAGGCATCATTCGTCCCTCATCTTCCGCTGTTGGTGCTGGGTTCTTTTTTGTAGAGAAGAAGGACAAAACATTACGCCCCTGCATTGACTACAGAGGACTAAATAACATCACAGTCAGAAATACTTACCCCCTGCCTCTCATCAACTCAGCATTTGAACCCCTTCATGGTGCCACTGTGTTTACCAAACTCGACCTACGGAACGCTTACCACCTCGTTAGGATCAGGCAGGGAGACGAATGGAAGACTGGGTTCAATACCCCTCTCGGACACTTTGAATACCTAGTCATGCCATTCGGTCTCACTAACGCCCCAGCAGTGTTTCAGGCCATGGTTAACGATGTGTTGAGGGATTTTCTACACCGTTTTGTGTTTGTCTATTTGGATGACATTCTTATATTCTCTAAGTCACAGGATGAACACGTCTCCCACGTCCGTCTGGTTCTCCAACGCCTCATGGAAAACAAACTGTATGTGAAAGCAGAAAAATGTGAGTTCCACCGGCAATCCGTCCCCTTTTTGGGCTTTATTATCGAGCGGGGACAAGTGTCACCAGACCCTGACAAGATCAGAGCGGTTGTGGAGTGGCCCACACCCACGTCTCGGAAGCAGCTACAACGCTTCCTGGGCTTCGCCAACTTCTACCGCCGCTTCATCAGGGGTTTCAGCCGAGTGGTTGCCCCCCTGACCAAGCTCACCTCCCCTAAGGTGCCATTCCGGTGGACGCCTGAGGCCGAGTCAGCCGTGAGTACATTGAAGGAACTGTTCACCACCTCACCTGTTCTTATTCATCCAGACACTAGTTTGCAGTTTATTGTGGAAGTGGACGCCTCTAATTCGGGGGTGGGGGCTGTCCTGTCACAACGTTCCCCCACGGACCAGAAGCTCCATCCTGTGGCCTTTTTCTCCAGGAGATTGACCCCTGCTGAGAAGAACTACGACGTGGGTAACCGGGAGTTGCTTGCTGTCAAGTTGGCGTTGGAGGAGTGGAGGCACTGGCTAGACGGAGCAGAGCAACCCTTCATAGTCTGGACAGACCACAAGAACCTGGCTTACATCCAGTCGTCCAAGAGGCTGAACTCCCGTCAGGCCAGATGGGCTCTGTTCTTCAGCAGGTTCAAGTTTATTTTAAAATATCGTCCTGGCACACGTAATGTCAAGCCTGATGCTCTCTCTCGCCAGTTTACAGACAATGAAGACTCCAGCAATCCTGAATCTGTTCTGCCCGCTTCCTGTTTGGTGGCGGCTGTTCATTGGGAAATCGAGTCCCTCGTCCGATCGGCACAAGAGTTGGAACCTGGACCGGCCGATGGCCCCCCCGACCTTCTCTATGTTCCCGCAGCCGTGCGGCCGCAAGTGCTCAACTGGATCCACACCTCACGCTTCTCCTGCCACCCTGGTATGAACCGTACACTGTCGCTACTGAAGAGGCACTTTTGGTGGCCATCCGCCGAGGCTGACGTCCGGGAGTACGTGGCGGCCTGTTCCATCTGTGCCCAAAATAAGGCTTCCCACAGGGCTCCTTCGGGCCTGCTGCGGCCTCTCCCAGTCCCGAGTCGTCCTTGGTCTCACGTGGGCTTGGACTTCGTCACTGGACTTCCTATGTCTGAGGGTAATGACACCATACTCACCATCGTGGACAGATTCTCTAAATCTGCCCATTTTGTTGCATTACCAAAATTACCATCTGCCAGTGAGACAGCCGACCTCTTTGTCCTACATGTATTCCGTCCCCATGGAATACCTGTGGACATAGTGTCCGATAGAGGCCCACAGTTCATTTCTCGGGTATGGAAGGAGTTTTGTTCGGCTCTGGGTGCCTCTGTCAGTCTCTCATCAGGTTTCCATCCCCAGTCCAATGGCCAGACTGAGAGGACCAATCAGGACCTGGAGGCTGCTCTACGCTGTGTGACATCCCAGAACCCGTCCACCTGGGCCAAACATCTCCCGTGGGTCGAATATGCCCACAATTCCCTCACCTCATCTGCCACCGGCCTCTCACCATTTGAGGCGGCTTTGGGGTACCAACCGCCATTGTTCCCGTCTCAGGAAAGGGAGTTAGCCGTCCCGTCAGTTCAGGATAACCTTCGTCGCTGCCGCAAGGTGTGGGTGGACACCCGGGAGGCCCTTCTACGGACAGCAGAGCGTAACAAGAGGGTGGCGGACAGGCACAGGGTAGTCGCTCCCCAGTTCCAGCCTGGTCAGCGAGTCTGGCTCTCCTCCAGCAACATCCCCCTGCGCACTGACTCCCGTAAGCTGTCGCCCCGGTATTTGGGTCCTTTCGAGATCGACTCCATCATCAACCCTTCGGCTGTTCGGTTGAAGCTTCCCCAGGCCATGAGAGTCCATCCTACATTTCACGTGTCCCAGCTGAAGCTGGTCTCCTCCAGCCCTTTGTGTCCGCCTGTGGATCCCCCTCCGCCACCGCGTATTATTGACGACCATCCAGCCTACACGGTGCGGAGACTGCTGGACGTCCGGAGGCGTGGAAGAGGGCTTCAGTACCTGGTGGACTGGGAGGGATACGGTCCCGAGGAGAGGTCCTGGATTCCCCGACGGTTTATACTGGATCCGCAGCTGGTGGCTGATTTCCATAGGGACCACCCTGACAAGCCGGGTGGGTCGCCGGGTGGCGCCCGTTGAGGGGGGGGTACTGTTACGGTCCGGCACTGTTGGTTCTGTCCCCGCTTGTTTTCCTTTCCCTTTTTTCCCTGTGTGTGTTGTTTGTGTCTGTCTCCCCCTGCTGTGCAGCCCAGTCAGAGGATCTAGGTCAGGGGGCGTGGCCATTCTCTCACAAGATCAGTTACATCCAGCTGCAGCTCATTGTCACCAATCAACCAGCAGTTATCTACCCGGGCTGGACACCTCTCCAGCGCCAGTTCGTTCCTACACCACCTGTGGTAACTTGGCTCCGTACAGCAATCTCAGTTTAGTTGTACTCTCTCAGTATTATAGTTGTTTCTGCCACGTTTGTAACCTGTCTCTCCTTCGACCAGATCCCGTCTGTTCCTGCTGCCTGCCTGCCTGCCATTCCCACGCCGCAACCTGCTCCTCTGTTGTCTGATATCCTCGTCATCCAGCTCTCAGGACTACTGGCTCTCCACCCCACTCAGCTCCTACCCCGGCCTGAAGCTACTCCACCCTGTACTGCTTCTCTCTGCCAAAACACGCTGAATAAACAACATCCTAATTCACCCTCTTTGTCCGTGTGTCCGTCTCTGCACCTGAGTCCCCCACCCAACCTAACAGATTGCGGCTACACACGTTTCAGCTTACGGTTCTTGATGAAAGTTATAAAGAAATAATAGAATCCTTTCCACGTTGGGTGAGGCGGGTTGCAGGAGAGTATATTTAGTTAAAGAATGAAAGTAAAAAATTGAGAAATATAGACAAAAAAACAAGAAACGGGATATTTACACAGGACGAAAAATAAAAGTGACCGTACTGCTACGCCATCTTGGATGGAGAGGAGAGGTGCTGGGTAGCAGAGTAGAACACCTGTTTAGGAGAGGTGCTGGCTAACAGAGTAGAACACCTGTTTAGGAGAGGTGCTGGGTAGCAGAGTAGAACACCTGTTTAGGAGAGGTGCTGGGTTGCAGAGTAGAACACCTGTTTAGGAGAGGTGCTGGCTAACAGAGTAGAACACCTGTTTAGGAGAGGTGCTGGGTTGCAGAGTAGAACACCTGTTTAGGAGAGGTGCTGGGTAACAGAGGAGAACACTTGTAAAAGAAAAGGAGAGTCTCACTCTATGAGCTCAGATGAAATAATGTAATAACCTGATAACCGACGTTTCAACAGACAGCAGTCTTCATCATTTACCTTAAAAATACCAAAATATTGATCCTGAAAGGGAATTTGATGCATTTTCATATGGGTTAATGTCGACTTTGCTTATGGAAAACCATATCATGCGAAGGTTTTTACGCTCAGTTCTTGGGTTTCGCGAGTGGAAATTTGACATTTTGAAAATGGAAGTTATGGAACTCCAACATGTGCTTCTGTTATGAGAAAAACCTCCACAATGAAACTGACATTAAATGTGGAGAATGATAGATCTGTTGGCCATTAAATAGCCTATTAATTTGTACAGTGAGGGAAAAAAGTATTTGATCCCCTGCTGATTTTGTACGTTTGCCCACTGACAAAGAAATGATCAGTCTATAATTTTAATGGTAGGTTTATTTGAACAGTGAGAGACAGAATAACAACAAAAAAATCAAGAAAAAAGGCATGTCAAAAATTTTATAAATTGATTTGCATTTTAATGAGGGAAATAAGTATTTGACCCCTTCTCAATTAGAAAGATTTCTGGCTCCCAGGTGTCTTTTATACAGGTAACGAGCTGAGATTAGGAGCACACTCTTAAAGGGAGTGCTCCTAATCTCAGCTTGTTACCTGTATAAAAGACACCTGTCCACAGAAGCAATCAATCAATCAGATTCCAAACTCTCCACCATGGCCAAGACCAAAGAGCTCTCCAAGGATGTCAGGGACAAGATTGTAGACCTACACAAGGCAGGAATGGGCTACAAGACCATCGCCAAGCAGCTTGGTAAGAAGGTGACAACAGTTGGTGCGATTATTCGCAAATGGAAGAAACACAAAATAACTGTAAATCTCCCTCGTCCTGGGGCTCCATGCAAGATCTCACCTTGTGGAGTTGCAATGCGGTGAGGAATCAGCCCAGAACTACACGGGAGGATCTTGTCAATGATCTCAAAGCAGCTGGGACCATAGTCACCAAGAAAACAATTGGTAACACACTACGCCGGAAAGGACTGAAATCCTGCAGCGCCCGCAAGGTCCCCCTGCCCAAGAAAGCACATATACAGGCCCGTCTGAAGTTTGCCAATGAACATATGAATGATTCAGAGGAGAACTGGGTGAAAGTGTTGTGGTCAGATGAGACCAAAATCGAGCTCTTTGGCATCAACTCAATTCGCCGTGTTTGGAGGAGGAGGAATGCTGCCTATGACCGTAAGAACACCATCCCCACCATCAAACATGGAGGTGGAAACATTATGCTTTTGGGGGTGTTTTTCTGCTAAGGGGACAGGACAACTTCACCACATCAAAGGGACGATGGACGGGGCCATGTACCGTCAAATCTTGGGTGAGAACCTCCTTCCCTCAGCCAGGGCATTGAAAATGGGTCGTGGATGGTATTCCAGCATGACAATGACCCAAAACACACGGCCAAGGCAACAAAGGAGTGGCTCAAGAAGAAGCACATTAAGGTCCTGGAGTGGCCTAGCCAGTCTCCAGACCTTAATCCCATAGAAAATCTGTGGAGGGAGCTGAAGGTTCGTGTTGCCAAATGTCAGCCTCGAAACCTTAATGACTTGGAGAAGATCTGCAAAGAGGAGTGGGACAAAATCCCTCCTGAGATGTGAGCAAACCTGGTGGCCAACTACAAGAAACGTCTGACCTCTGTGATTGCCAACAAGGGTTTTGCCTACCAAGTACTAAGTCATGTTTTGCAGAGGGGTCAAATACTTATTTCCCTCATTAAAATGCAAATCAATTTATAACATTTTTGACATGCGTTTTTCTGGATTATTTTGTTGTTATTCTGTCTCTCACTGTTCAAATAAACCTACTATTAAAATGATAGACTGATCATGTCTTTGTCAGTGGGCAAACGTACAAAATCAGCAGGGGATCAAATACTTTTTTCCCTCACTGTATGTCTATGTAGGCTACTGTAGTCTACAGTTTTATACTATAAATATGTTGAAATGACTGGAGTCGTTGCAAATCATTTTGTGCCACTTGTGTAGCCAACCTGGAGCTGGCAAACAGATGTAATAAATAGCCTTTAACTTCAGTTTATTGTTGTTGTAGCCTTGTGTTATTATGTAATTAATAATGGCCGTGTTTAGTTAATTCAATTGGAAGTTATCGAGTGTCACCATGGTCACAGTTCTATCTCAATTGCTGATCAGATGTTAGAATGCATTAGATTGAAGGTAACAGTCAGCCAGATTAGGCTACAGGTAAAGAAATAACCTGGCTGTTGTTGACAAGCACAGGCCTATTCAGTTCATATCCATATTATTAATATTTCATTCATTGATTGAAATTACGACCCCATTCTCAGTAGCCTATTCCAGCAGGTTACTTGGTAACAGAAGCACTTCCTACCTCAACATCGCCTTGCTATTCATGTTAAATATATTAATCTGTCAATTTGAACTAAGCAAGCTGCTAAATCATTCAGCTTACATCTTGCCTACATCTTGCCCAGGCTACTGGAGGCTGTCTGAAATAAGATGTAGGCCTATCAGGGAAATATATTTTGGGATAGTTTTCAGGCCTTGTGGGCGGGTTTTGAGGAGTCATTGGGCTAGAAAAGTAATTGCATTAAATAACCTGACTGTTTGGATGTGTCTGTTAGTTAATGTTTTATTTCTGAGAGATCATGAATAAAAGAGAACAATGGACATTCTAGAATTAGTTGTCACTGTGTTCACCACAACCAACATGCTGCATCTCTGTTTAGGGGTCAGTGGTCTAAAATGAGTCTCTCTGGGGAGAGAGAGGAGGGGGGCCCTGCCTCTAAAATGAGTCTCTCTGGGGAACATGACACCAAAACTAAGAGGTGAGCTGACAATATTGTTTAAGAATTTATATTCGAAAATGCTATATAGGAGAAAAGAAAATCACATTTGTGTTTTTTCATCAGAAATGATTACTAATGGGTACCTTCAATATAACTATTGTAGATTTGAGATGTGATTTAAAACCATTGTTTAGCTGGAATGTATTGTTCGTATCCTGTATATTTGACTGTGATACATAGTTGTCTCACCTAACTACCTTAAGATGAATGCATTTACAGATGCCATATCTTAATTTGACCCTGTTTCTCACAGCAGGAACATAATCCTGCAGCAATAGCAAATGTGTATTTTTAGGTGGATTATAATTAAGGGATATTTTCTGTAGGGGTTCATAAATTTTTCCTCAGGGAAAATCAAGTCTGACATTTTAAAGTGGAAATTACCCACTTTAGACACCTTTATAAAGCCTTGTAGTGGTTTAATCATTTCTTTAAACAATAAAAGCTAATTTACCAACATTTCTGAAAATGGATATATAGCGTTTTGGAATGAAACTCTTGTTTCCCCATCTGAGCTCAGAGTAGATGAGATACGTAATGTTTGTCTCTGTTGTGTTGAAGCCCAATCAAGCAGGAGAGACCAGCCTCCCCTGTACCCAGCTGTGTGTCCATGAAGAGTGACCAGTCTATGGGTCAACCTATAAACTTCAGAGAGGGAGACTTTTCTAGTGAACTAAGGTAAGAAGAACTCATGGGTCATGGTCAGTGAGTTAAACAACACTGTCTCTAGTCATTTCTCCTCTCCCATTTTCCCATTTCTTTTTGTTTTTTTCATAATCCATAGGCTAATCCTTTTTTCCATTTTCATAGTCCTGAAACAAAATTAAACTAACACAACATTCCCTCCCTGTGTGTGTGTGTGTGTGTGTGTGTGTGTGTGTGTGTGTGTGTGTGTGTGTGTGTGTGTGTGTGTGTGCACTCCCTGGATGAGGAGATGTAATCTCTATCCTGATTTCCTAGTCACTTTTACCCCTACCTACATGTACATATTACCTCAACTACCTGGTACCCCTGGACATTGACACAGTCCTGGTACTCCTTGTATATAGTCTAGTTATTACCTCAACTACCTGGTACCCCTGGACATTGACTCAGTACTGGTACTCCTTGTATATAGTCTAGTTATTACCTCAACTACCTGGTACCCCTGCTCATTGACTCAGTACTGGTACTCCTTGTATATAGTCTAGTTATTACCTCAACTACCTGGTACCCCTGGACATTGACTCAGTACTGGTACTCCTTGTATATAGTCTAGTTATTACCTCAACTACCTGGTACCCCTGGACATTGACTCAGTACTGGTACTCCTTGTATATAGTCTAGTTATTACCTCAACTACCTGGTACCCCTGGACATTGACTCAGTACTGGTACTCCTTGTATATAGTCTAGTTATTACCTCAACTACCTGGTACCCCTGCTCATTGACTCAGTACTGGTACTCCTTGTATAGAGTCTAGTTATTACCTCAACTACCTGGTCCCCCTGGACATTGACTCAGTACTGGTACTCCTTGTATATAGTCTAGTTATTACCTCAACTACCTGGTACCCCTGGACATTGACTCAGTACTGGTACTCCTTGTATATAGTCTAGTTATTACCTCAACTACCTGGTACCCCTGGACATTGACTCAGTACTGGTACTCCTTGTATATAGTCTAGTTATTACCTCAACTACCTGGTACCCCTGGACATTGACTCAGTACTGGTACTCCTTGTATATAGTCTAGTTATTACCTCAACTACCTGGTACCCCTGCACATTGACTCAGTACTGGTACTCCTTGTATATAGTCTAGTTATTACCTCAACTTCCTGGTACCCCTGCACATTGACTCAGTACTGGTACTCCTTGTATATAGTCTAGTTATTACCTCAACTACCTGGTACCCCTGGACATTGACTCAGTACTGGTACTCCTTGTATATAGTCTAGTTATTACCTCAACTACCTGGTACCCCTGGACATTGACTCAGTACTGGTACTCCTTGTATATAGTCTAGTTATTACCTCAACTTCCTGGTACCCCTGCACATTGACTCAGTACTGGTACTCCTTGTATATAGTCTAGTTATTACCTCAACTACCTGGTACCCCTGGACATTGACTCAGTACTGGTACTCCTTGTATATAGTCTAGTTATTACCTCATCTTCCTGGTACCCCTGCACATTGACTCAGTACTGGTACTCCTTGTATATAGTCTAGTTATTACCTCAACTTCCTGGTACCCCTGCACATTGACTCAGTACTGGTACTCCTTGTATATAGTCTAGTTATTACCTCAACTACCTGGTACCCCTGGACATTGACTCAGTACTGGTACTCCTTGTATATAGTCTAGTTATTACCTCAACTTCCTGGTACCCCTGCACATTGACTCAGTACTGGTGCTCCTTGTATATAGTCTAGTTATTACCTCAACTACCTGGTACCCCTGGACATTGACTCAGTACTGGTACACCTTGTATATAGTCTAGTTATTACCTCAACTACCTGGTACCCCTGGACATTGACTCAGTACTGGTACTCCTTGTATATAGTCTAGTTATTACCTCAACTACCTGGTACCCTGCACATTGACTCAGTACTGGTACTCCTTGTATATAGTCTAGTTATTACCTCAACTACCTGGTACCCTGCACATTGACTCAGTACTGGTACTCCTTATAGCCTCATTATTATTATTTTATTATTTTACTATTTCCTTTGTTTATTTAGCTACTTTTTGTTTCTTTTTAACTAAATTGTTGGGAAAGGGCTCGTAAGTAAGCATTTCACGGTAAAGTGTACCACTGTTGTATTCGGCGCATGTGACATACAATTTCATTTGATTGAATTTGAAGGTCATGCGTAAAAACATGTCATCAGGTCGAGCAGTCGTCTCACGCCGAACGGTCGTCTCACGCCGAACTGCGCATGTGCAGGCCGTCAAATCAAAGGCACTCCTTCCATATAAAGTTGTTTTTGACTAACATGAAAACGTGTCAGTTTGTTACTTTCACGAGGTTGAAGTAATAATGTGTTAAACTACTAAAGACAGAACATTTATAAAATGAACAAATCAATCAATCCAAATGAGATTTGTCACATGCTCCTAATACAACAGGTGTAGACCTTACTGTGAAATGCTTACTTACGAGCCCTTAACCAACAATGCTGAGTTAAAAAATGTTTTACTAACAACTAAGGAAGTCATTTTTACTTCTTTGACTTCTCAAACCCTAAACCCTGGCCTGGTCTGCTTCATATGTGTACCACAATTATATATTTTTTCACATCAGCAGTTGTCACAAAGTGCTTATATAGAAACCCAGTCTAAAACCCCAAAGAGCAAGCAATGCAGATGTAGAAGCACGGTGGCTAGGAAAAACTCCCTAGAAAGGCAGGAACCTAGGAAGAAACCTAGAGAGGAACCAGTCCTCTTCTGGCTGTGCCAGGTGGAGATTATAACAGTACATGGTCATTAAGGCCAGATCATTCTTCAAGATGTTCAAATGTTAATAGATGACCAGCAAGGTCAAATAATAATCACTGTGGTTATAGAGGGTGCAATACGTCAGCACCTCAGGAGTAAATGTCAGTTGGCTTTTCATAGCCGAGCATTCAGAGGTCGAGACAGCAGGTGTTGTAGAGAGAGAGAAGGAGAGAGAGAGGGAGAGGGTCGAAACAGCAGGTTCGGGACAAGGTCACACGTCCGGTGAACAGGTCAGAGTTCCATATCCGCAGGCAGACCAGTAGAAACTGGATCAGCAGCATGACATGGTATCACGTCCGGTGGAGCATGTATCGATACTGATAGGATCGAAAGAAGGGGAGCGCTGCTCTCGGATCAGTTTTCTCCATTAAAATCTTATCTTATAATTAGTTCACAATACTGACCACGGAACAGCTTCTAGAAAGATATTACTACCTACGGCTGCAAATATTGAGGTAGTTTATTCTAATGCTTACCCAATAAAAATGCACTAAATCACAGATTTGGCACATCATTGTTCACATGTTAGGCTACACATCATGAAATATATTGAGACAAATTACAGACCGTAGTCTACAAGTAGCAAAATAAAACTCTATTAATTGAACATGAAATGTATTTCAATATGATTGAAATAGGCCTATAGCCTACTGTTTATATTTTAATGCAGTCATCTCGATTTTCATTTGAAACAAATTTGTATAAGTCCCTTGTTTGAATCAATTGCAAAGACATTGGCAACTTTGTATTTGTACTCAACTTTGTTCTGAATTTATCGGCGGTCACAAAGAGACGGATAAACCATGTGATTCTATGTTTACTGGAGATCTTCTGTGTATAAAGTCATGCGGAAGGGCAAAAAAGCATCTATGATGCTCCTAGGAAGATTCTAACGATGAACTTAGCCTTAAGATGCTTTTGGGAAACCAGTCCTGGATAAGAACATCTGCTAAATGACTAAAATGTAAAATTCTTAGTCCAGAACTCCCAGAAGGCGTTGAGAGTCAGAAGCAGGATAAGGAAGTGGTGGATGCTGAAGATGAGAAGCAGGAGAGCAGTGCCAGAGAGGGGGCTCTGAAGATCACACTGCACGTCCTGAGGGAAATGAACCAGAAGGAGCTTGCTGACACACTGGAGAAAAGTAAGAGCTGTCTGCCTCATGTTGAATGCTGTTTTAGAACATTTAAAAGCTGTAGCTAAAGTACAGCTAAAGTAGCTGTGTAACTCAATGATATTGTAGCAGCCTTAACAAAACACCTAGTGACCTCATCAAGTAGCAGCAGGGATGTGTTTTGTTGAGAGAGAGAGAGAGAGAGAGAGAGAGAGAGAGAGAGAGAGAGAGAGAGAGAGAGAGAGAGAGAGAGAGAGAGAGAGAGAGAGAGAGAGAGAGAGAGAGAACCAATAATACTATAATCAGTCACACCAGTCTGTAATGCATTATGAAAACATTTACACATTTATACAGTCAGTTAAGAGAATAAAGTATTATAATTAAAATGTTATAACAGTCCTAGAATACTGTAGACATTAAAACAGACGTAATATTAATATCCTCTGTGTTATTTCTAGATTCAGATGATCTTGCTGTGATTTACCAACGTGAACTCAAATCTAATCTAAAGAAGAAGTTTCAATGTGTATTTGAGGGGATCGCTAAACAAGGAAACCCAACACTTCTCAATAAGATCTACACAGAGCTCTACATCACAGAGGGTGGAACAGGAGAGGTCAATAATGAACATGAGCTGAGACAGATTGAGACAACAACCAGGAAACAAGCAAGACCAGAGACTGCAGTCAAATGTAACGACATCTTCAGACCCTTAACTGGACAAGACAAACCTATCAGAACTGTGCTGACAAAGGGAGTCGCTGGCATTGGAAAAACAGTCTCTGTGCAGAAGTTCATTCTGGACTGGGCTGAAGGAAAAGCAAATCAGGATGTCCAATTTGTATTTTCATTCCCTTTTCGGGAGCTGAATTTGATGAAAAAGGAAAAACACACTTTCATTGAACTTCTCAATCACTTCTCAAAGGAAACCAAAGAATCAAGAATCTCCAACTACGACAAGTACAAAGTTCTGTTCATCTTTGATGGTCTGGATGAGTGCCGACTGCCCCTAGACTTCCAGAAGAACAAGATCTGTTGTGACGTCACAGAGTCAACCTCAGTGGATGTTCTGCTGACAAATCTCATCAAGGGAAATCTGCTTCCCTCTGCTCTCCTCTGGATAACTACCCGACCTGCAGCAGCCAATAAGATCCCTTCAGTGTGTGTTGACCAGGTGACAGAGGTACGAGGGTTCAATGACCCACAGAAGGAGGAGTACTTCAGGAAGAGATTCAGTGATGAGGACCTGGCCAGCAGAATCATCTCACACATAAAGACATCAAGGAGCCTCCACATCATGTGCCACATTCCAGTCTTCTGTTGGATTTCTGCAACAGTCCTTGAACACATGTTGAGTACAGACAAGAGAGAAGAGATGCCCAAGACTCTGACTGAGATGTACTCACACCTTGTGGTGTTTCATACCAAAGAGAAGAATGAAAAGTATCTTGGGAAAGAAGGGACAGGTCCACACTGGAATAAAGAGATCATTCTGTCACTGGGAAAACTGGCTTTTCAACAGCTTATGAATGGCAATCTGATTTTCTATGAAGAAGACCTGACAGAGGCTGGCATTGATGTCAAAGAAGCGTCAGTGTACTCAGGATTGTGCACACAGATCTTTAAAGAGGAATGTGGGCTGTACCAGGACAAGGTGTACTGCTTCGTGCATCTGAGCATTCAGGAGTTTCTGGCTGCTGTATATGTTTTCCTCTCATTCATCAACAACAATGAGAATCTAATGGCCGAACCGCAAGTTACTGAAGTTACTGTCTACAAGAGTGCTGTGGATAAAGCCTTACGAAGTGAGACAGGAAACCTGGACCTTTTCCTCCGCTTCCTTCTGGGCCTCTCACTGGAGTCCAATCAGAAGCACTTACGAGGTCTACTGACAAAGACATGAAGCAGCTCACAGAGCCATGAAGAAACAGTCAAGTACATCAAGGAGAAGATCAGGGAGAATCCCTCTCCAGAGAGGTGCATCAATCTGTTCCACTGTCTGAATGAACTGAATGACCATTCTCTAGTGGAGGAGATCCAAATCTACCTGAGCTCAGGAAGTCTCTCAGAAGTCCAACTGTCACCTGCACAGTGGTCAGCTCTGGTCTTTGTGTTGCTGACTTCAGAAAAGGAGCTGGATGTGTTTGACCTGAAGAAATACTGCAGATCAGAGGAAGGTCTTCTGAGGCTGCTGCCAGTGGTCAAAGCCTCCAGAGCTGCTCTGTGAGTACATACAATGACATTTAAGTACTAATCATCAGGAAGAAATATTCAGTTTAGAGAAAAAGATGTATTATTGAATAACATATTGAATCAGTGCATTGATGTTCACATTAGTATAACAATATGACCATACAATTCTAGGAGACAGAAGATTAATCTATATGTTGTTTAAGAGAATAAACCAAATGCATCTGCCATTGTCCTTCTACACTACTGGTGTTAAATTAACAGTGTGTTTGTGAAATCATGATGATTTCTCTGTCAGGCTGTCAGGCTGTGGAGTCACAGAGGAAGGCTGTGCTTCTCTGGTCTCAGCTCTGAGGTCAAACCCCTTACACCTGAGAGAGCTGGATCTGAGTAACAATGACCTGAAGGATTCAGGAGTGAAGCTGTTCTCTGCTGGACTGGGGAATCCCCACTGTAAACTGGAGACTCTGAGGTCAGTATTCCTGTAGTTGGTCAACAAGTGATAACTGTTCACCAGATCCACATGTGTTTACCAGGCACACATAGTCCACACCACATGTGTTTGGACAGTGAAGCTACAGTTTTACATTTGGTGCTATGCTCCAGCATTTTGGATTTGAGATAGAATGTTTCATATTAGGCGACAGTACAGAATGTCACCTTTTACTTAAAGGTATTCAGAAATATATATTTTTTACCGTTTAGAAATGAAAGCACTTTACGTATTTAGTTCTCCCATTTTAAGTCGTAATTATTTGGACAAATGATTTTAGTCAACATTTTTGTGGGCTACCGAGTGGCGCAGCGGTCTAAGGCACTGCATCTCAGTACAAACCTCCTGGTTCGATTCCAGGCTGTATCACAACCGGCTGTGATTGGGAGTCCCATAGGGTGGCGCAGAATTGGCCCATCGTCGTCGGGGTTTGGCCGGTGTAGGCCGTCATTGTAAATAAGAATTTGTTCTTACCTGACTTGCCTAGTTAAATATAAAATAAAAATATGTAAAAGTGTTAGGTCCAATATTCTTTGCGTGTAGTGATTATATCAAGCTTGTGATTCTACAAACTTGTTGAATGCATTTGCAGTTTGTCTTGGTTGTGTTTTGGATGATGTTTTTCCCAATAGAAACTGAATGGTGAATAATGTCCTGTCATTTTGGAGTCACTTCACTTGTATTGTCAGTAAGAATAGAATATGTTTCTGAACACTTCTACATTCATGTGGATGCTACCATGATTATGAATAATCATGAATGAATCGTGAATGATGATGAATGAGAAAGTTACAGAGGAACAAGGATCATACCCCCTCTGTTATTGGTAATGGTGGGAGGTTAGCATGTTTTGTTGTAGCCTCTGTAACTTTCTCACTCATTATAATTCATGATTCATTCATGATTTTTCTTAATCATGTCATCATCAGGATTAATTTAGTAGTGTTTAGAAACATGTTATCTACTCACTTAGACAGAAAATTACTCCAGTCATCATCCACCATTCAGTTACTGTTGGGCAAAACATAACCCAAAACACAACCAAAACAAACTGCAAATGCAACCAACGAGTTTACAACCAAATACTCAACTTTTGACTACTTTAATACACTATAAGTGAATTGGTCAGAATACTTATGACTTCTTCAAATGGGGGGACTAGATACATAAAGTGCTTTCATTTCTAAACGGTGAAACAGATATGTATTAAAATACCCTCAAATAAAAGGTGACATTATATACTGTCACCTCATATCAAACATCTGATCTCAAATCCAAAATGCTGGAGTATAGAGCCACATTTAAAATGTTAGCTTCACTGTCAAAATAGATATGGTGTGGACTGTATACTCAATATAATCTAAATCTGATACCTCACTGTCTGTCTTTTGACTGATACTGCTTTTTAAACTGCTCTGGTCAGTCTACTCAAATATTTGTACTATACATGTTTCTCTCTACAATCAATATATGATCATTTCTAATAATGAAACATTCGTTAATTTATGAATAGATATGGCAGGTTTCAGGACACTAATATATCTGAATATGTTGAAAAAATATACTGCCACTATTTTCACCACTAAAGAATAGCAGTGTGGTTTTAATATGATTTGACTCTTTGCAGGCTGTCAGGCTGTCTAGTCACAGAGGAAGGCTGTGCTTCTCTGGTCTCAGCTCTGAAGTCAAACCCCTCACACCTGAGAGAGCTGGACCTGAGCTACAATCACCCAGGAGACTCAGGAGTCAGACTGCTCTCTGCTGGACTGGAGGATCCACACTGCAGACTGGAGAAACTCAAGTATGTAGAGGGTTTATGTCAATGTTCATATCAGACATGTTGGAGTTATCAGGCTAGTTAAGACAAACATTCTGACCACCACATGGACTAAGTTATATGCTGACCGTGTGTGTGTGTGTGTCCTGTGTGTGTGTGTGTGTGTGTCCAGTGTGTATGTGTGCACGTGTATCAGTGTATCACACACACAAACACACTGGACACACACAGACTGGAAACACACACACACTGGACAAACACACACTGGACACAAAGGACACAGACACACACACACACACACACACACACGCACACACACACACACACACACACACACAGTGGCCCCACACACACACAAAAAGGAAACACATACACACTGGACAGACACACTGGGCACACACACACAAACTGGGCACACACACACTCACACGGACACACACACACACTCACACTGGACACACACACACACACACACTGGACACACACACTGGGCACTTACACACACACACACTGGACACACACACTGAACACACACACTAGACACACACACACACTGGACACTAACTGGACACACACACACTGGACACATACAAACAAAGGACACAGACACACGCACACACTGGACACACACACACACTCACACGGACACACACACACACATTCACACTGGACAAACACACACACACACACCGGAAACACAAACACACTGGACACACACACACACACTCACACTGGACACACACACACACACTCAAACTGGACACACACACACACAATGGACACACACAAACACACTGGACACACACACACACACACACACACACATACACACTGGACCCACACACACTCACTCACACTGGAAAACTGGAGAGAAAAAAAACACTGGACACACACACACACGCTGGACACACACACACACACATCCTTGACACACACAAACACTGGACACACACACACACACACACTGGACACACGCACACACACACACTGGACACACACACACACACACACGGGACACATACACACACTGGACAAACACACTCACACACACACAAACACACACTGGAAACACACTCACACTGGACACACACACACACATACACAAACACTGGACACACACTGGACACACACACAAACACTGGACACACACACACACACACTGGACACATACACACACACACACACACACTGGACACACACACACACTGGACACACACACACTGAAAACACACACACATTGGACACACACACACACTGGAGAAACACACACACTGGAAACACACACTGGACAAAAACACACACACACACACACACTGGATCACACACACACACTCACACTGGAGACACACACACACACACTGGACACACACACACACACTGGACACACACACACACTGGACAAACACACACACACACACTGGACACACACACACACTGGACACACACACACACACACACTGGACACACACACACACACTCACACTGGACACACACAAACACACACTGGACACACATACACACAAATGGACACACACAAAATTGGAGAAAAAAAAACACACTGGACACACACACACACACACACATTGGAAAAAACACACTAGACACACACACACACACACGCTGGACACACACACACGCACACACACACACACACACAAACACTGGACACACACACACTGGACACACGCACACACACACTGGACACACACACACACTGGACACATACACAAAAAGGACACACACTGGACATACACGCACTCTGGACACACGATCACACACACACTGGCCCCACACACACACTGTACACACACACACACACACTGAACAAATACCCACACAAAAAGGACACACACAGGACACAAACACTGGACACACACACACACATACACTTGGACAAAGTTATATGCTGACTGTGTGTGTGTGTGTGTGTGTGTGTGTGTGTGTGTGTGTGTGTGTGTGTGTGTGTGTGTGTGTGTGTGTGTGTGTGTGTGTGTGTGTGTGTGTGTGTGTGAGAGTTCAGGTGTATCCCTCAATGACTGTCTGTTCTTCTGCTTACCGCTACAGTGTGGAACATGGTGGAGAGAACACAATGAAACCTGGACTTAGAAAATGTGAGTGTTGACTGCTGTGAAGAATATGACTAAGAATAAGTCTTAATTCAAGTGAAGTCAAAGTCAAAGACCACCATCATTACTTACTTGGTCATATTAAATATCAGCTGTAGTTCTACAGAAGCACAAATCAGGGACACCAAAGTTTACAAAGAGTTGCTTTGACAATGTGTGTGTCTGTGTGTGTGTGTGTGTGGCGTGTTCGTGTTACTTTAGAAATGTGTGTGTGTGTTCATGCATGAAGATGTGTGTGTGTCCAGTGTGTGTTCATGCATGCATTCAGGATGTGTGTGTGTGTGTGTGTGTGTGTGTGTGTGTGTGTGTGTGTGTGTGTGTGTGTGTGTGTGTGTGTGTGTGTGTGTGTGTGTGTGTGTGTGTGTGTGTGTGTGTGTGTGTGTGTGTGTGTGTGTGTGTGTGTGTGTGTGTGATTAATGGGAATAAGTGTGTTTTATATTACAATACAGTATAACATATGATCATTCAGCAAGTCTCAAGTTACCTTAACTTCTCCTTTTGATACCTAGAAACATCTACATTAAATGAATTAGTGAAAAGTGAGTTAACATTCTAATGTGAATGATGATGATTTCTAATATTGTGTCTGGTTTCATCCATCAGATGTCTGTGATCTCACACTGGACCCAAACACAGTAAACAGATTCCTCTCTCTGTCTGAGGAGAACAGAAAGGTGACATGTAGGAGAGAGAAGCAGCCGTATCCTGATCACCCAGAGAGATTTGAGGACAGGAGACAGGTGCTGTGTAGAGAGGGTCTGACTGGGCGCTGTTACTGGGAGGTAGAGTGGAGTGGGAGTGGGGCTGATATAGGAGTGGCATATAAAGGAATCAGCAGGAGAGGATGGGGTGATGACTGTCTGATTGGATGTAAACAAGTCCTGGAGTCTGTTCTGCTCTGACAACAGTTACTCTGCCTGGCACAATAATAATCTGACTACCATAGACGTCCCCTCCTCCAGCTCCCACAGAGTAGGAGTGTATCTGGACTGGCCAGCCGGCACTCTGTCCTTCTACAGAGTCTCCTCTGACACACTGACCCACCTGAACACATTCCACTCCACATTCACTGAGCCCCTCTATCCAGGGTTTAGGGTTTGGTATGATGGGGACTCAGTGTCCCTGTAAATAATAACCATGTTAATGTTTAATAACCCTATGTTAAATACATACTGGACACACACACACTGGACACTGTACACACACACACACACACACTCACACTGGACACACACACACACTGACACACACACACACACACTGGAGACACACACACACACACTGGACACACACACACACACACTGGACACACACACACACTGGACACACACACACACTGGACATACACAAACACTGGACACACACACACACACATACTGAACACACACACACACTGGACACACACACTGACACACACTGGACACACACAAACACTGGACACACACACACACACATACTGAACACACACACACACTGTACACACACACACACACACACACACACACACACACACACACACACTGAACAAACACATTGAACACACACACACCGGACAAACACACACTGGACACACACACACTGATCACACACACACACACTGGACACACACTGGACAAACACACACACAATGGACACACACACACACTGGACACACACACACTGGACACACACACACACACACAGAGGACACACACACACTGGACACACACACACTGGACACACACACTTGACACACACACACACACACAGTGGACAAACACACACACACACACACACACTGGACACACACACACCTGACACACACACACACAGGACACACACTCATACACACTGGACACACACACATACACACTGGAAACACACACACTGGACACACACACACACACAGGACACACACACACACTGGACACACACACACAAACCTGACACACATACACACACAGGACACACACACAGGACACACACACACACACACTGGACACACACACTCACACACACTGGACACACACACACAGGACACACACACACAGGACACACACACACACAGGACACACACACACACTGGACACACACACTGGACACACACACTCACACACACTGGACACACACAAACACACACACACTTGACACACACACTGGACACACAAACATACGCTGGGGACGCACACACACTGGACACACACACACTCACACTGGACCCACACACATACACACTGGACACACACACACACGACACACACACATACACACTGGACAAACACACACCTGACACACACACACACTGGACACACAGGACACACACACTGGACACACACACACACACTGGACACACACACACACACACCTGACACACACACACCTGACACACACACACACAGGACACACACACACACTTGACACACACACACACACTGGACACACACACTGGACATACACACATACACACCTACACACACACACACACACTCACACACACTGGACACACACACTCACACACACTGGACGCACACACTGGACACACACACATACGCTGGACACACACACACTGGACACACACACACACATTTGAAACATTTCCATGTGTTGGATTTTGATGAAAGGAAATCCCATATAGCCTACTGGACAGGACTTTGCTATGGCATCTTCTGTTTGGGTGTCTCAGGTCAGGTCTGAGCCATGATCAGAATGTGTCTCTGTGTCTATTTCCAGCCCTGCCATTTCTACCTGTCCTGATCTAGTGTTTCACCCCTGACCTCCTCACACCGTCTCACTGTCCATGTCTGCTTTTAGCTCCCACCTCTACTTCACTGTGTTATAATGGACCTTATGCTTGTTATGTCACCTCTGTAACCAGTTATCAAACATACTGACCTTTCTGACCCTATCCCATGGCCCTACTTTCTACAACTGAACATTTAAATTCCTCTATGAGTTTTGTTTAGTGTCCATTTACTTATCTATGTATTTGTTGTATATTGGGATTGTGCTGCAGAGCATCATGGGGGTTTGTATGTGTTGAGATGATCACGTTCCAGATAAATGGTTGATCTGATTCCTGTCTCCTGTCTCATCATTATTGAATTGTTATACAGACGTGGTTATGAAACCCACGAGACATAACAAAAGATTGGCGATGAGTAAGTCTGAATCTACAGGAACTATTCTGTCTGGAAGAAGTGAGTTTTTACAACTGTTTAAAACTGTTATTTTCTGTGGTCCAGTCTAGGCTAATGTTAGCACAGTGTATTGATAGCAGAGGCAAGTGCATAGTCGAGCTAGCTAAGAAAGAGAGTTAACCAGTGGTGTAAAGTACTTAAGTAAAAATACTTTAAAGTACTACTTAAGTAGTTTTTTGGGGGTATCTGTACTTGACTTTACTATTTATATTTTTGACTACTTTTACTTTTACTTCACTACATTCCTAAAGAAAAGAATGTACTTTTTACTCCATACATTTTCCCTGACACCCAAAAGTACTTGTTACATTTTGAATGCTTAGCAGGACAGAAAATGGTCCAATTCACGCACTTATCAAGAGAACATCCCTACTGCCTCTGATCTGGCAGACTCACTAAACACAAATGCTTCGTTTGTAAATTGTCTGAGTGCTGGAGTGTGCCTCTGGATGAACGTACATTTTAAAAACAAGAAAATCGTCTGGTTTGCTTTATGTAAGGAATTTGAAATGATTTATACTTGTACTTTTACTTTTGATAGTTTAGTATATTTTAGCAATTCCATTTATTTTTGATACTTAATATATATAAAACCAAATACTGTTAGACTTTTACTCAAGTAGAATTTTACTGGGTGACTTTCACTTTTAGTTGAGTCATTTTCTATTAAGGTATCTTTACTTTTACTCAAGTATGACAATTGGGTACTTTTTCCACCACTGGAGTTAACATCGTCATGGACGGCAGAAAAGGACTCGAGACGGACATCGGAGCGGGAAAACAACGTGATTAAAAAGGAGGAATATACAGTGATTAAAGGATAGGACATTTATTCAACTGTGAAGACAAACCTTTTAATTAAATCTGCTAAATGAGCGAATTTAGGAGGAAACGTCAGTGAGTGAAGTGAATGAAGATCACGTGACTGAGGAAAATATTGCTGTGGTTGAGGACAATATTGAAGTGAGTGACAATCAGGAGCTTATTGAGAAACGAAAAATGGCTGGAATTGTTGGAAACATTGGACAGTTTGATGAAAGTATTGAACAGTGGAGCTCATATACAGAACGGTTTGAATAGTTTGTTCTTGTAAATGATATGGATGAGGACAACATTGTGCCGACATGTTTTAGTGTAATGGTGCCAAATACATTTCATTTACTAGGCAGCCTGCTACAGCCAGTCAGAACAGGTAATAAGACGTATGGGGATATTGTGGAGATACTTGAAGGACATTTTTCACCAGAACCACTAGTTAATGCTGAAAGGTTCAGGTTCCACAGGAGACTTCAGGAAGAGGGAGAATCAGTAACAATGTTTGCTGCTGCATTAAAGAAACTACCAGAACACTGAGTTTAATGCTGTTCTAAATGACATCATTAGAGACAGACTAGTATGTGGGCTACGGAGTGAAGCTACACAAAAGAGACTGTTGACTGAAAGTCATCTGACCTTGGCAAAGGACATTGAAATCAGTGTGTCCATGGAACTAGCTGCTAAAGAGGCTCACCAGTTGAGTTCATCAGGAACTTAGTGGGTTCATCTAACAATCCTAATCATCAGCTGATACATTTTAATCTCATACACAGGGTAAACCTTCCACCTAGAAAATATAATTTAATAAAGTTGTCTTTTTCCCCAGTGGATTTACAGTTTATTTTGACAAAGTACAAATGAAAAAAGTATAATAATAATAATATAACTAGCCAGGTGTTCAGGTGAAATGATTTGCTGTCTTCCTAAACAAAAGCACCAGTGCATTAACAATTATAAAGGATTAATTGCATAAATACATTTTTGTGGAAATATATTCATGACAAGTTATAAAAACAATCATTTGTTACTTGTATCAGACACTGTACCGCGCCTTTACACATGAACCAATCACGTCTTCTCTTTATGGTTCAGGTCCACAGTCAGCACATAGTTTCGGGGCTTTGTGTGAGCAAGCCCCACAAACAAATCGGTTGCCCTGCACACAGTTTTATGAGACTTTTTCCGTCCGCTCTTACTTACTTGACATTGTGTCTCCTTTTTCCCCAGTGGGAGCTGTGGTTCTTGGGGAAGAGGGAGAACAGGACCTGCTGTCTTGACATTGTGTATTTTTCCCCAGTGGGAGCTGTGGTGCTTGGGGAAGAGGGAGAACAGGACCTGCTGTCTTGACATTGTGTATTTTTCCCCAGTGGGAGCTGTGGTTCTTGGGGAAGAGGGAGAGCAGGACCTGCTGTCTTGACATTGTGTCTTTTTCCCCAGTGGGAGCTGTGGTGCTTGGGGAAGAGGGAGAGCAGGACCTGCTGTCTTGACATTGTGTCTTTTATTTGGGCTCACGTGTCTCAAAACCACAGTCTCAGACAGTCTCTCACCCGCTGGTCTGGTTTAATCTTTCCCCAGATATGGAAAGACACTGAGCAAGTTGGTTTCGACATCGGCGGCTAACCAAAACAGAAGTCACTTGCACCATTATCAGTTTCTATCTGGTTTCTATTGGCCATTCATCCATTGACGACAGAATATTATGTTACTAGTTGTTGCTTAGTAGCCAGAGCAATGCTGGCAATAGAGTGGTCATGTGCTAAATGAATGAACAGCAGGGATGTTGGTGAAAAAAGTGACATTTGGAAATAGAGCTTCACCTCTTGAATGTTGAGAGTTATTTGATAAAGGTAAGTGTCATAGAAACTGCAGAATATGCTCTTTCAGATACAGCACTATATAGAAATCACAATGTTTTACCTGCATGTGACTCTGAAGGAGGATTTGATAAAGAGATGCTCTTTTCCCTGCATCTGTCAATTACAGACTATTGTCAATTTCATCTGGTCTATAGGCTAACTCTTATTATGTGTGAAATTAGTTTAGGTAGAGTCAATGATATGTTTTGCATTATTCTAAAGGCATATGTTTTGCAACACATTCTCACACTCAATTCGAACAAATATGTACAAAAAGTATTTTAGCAGATTTTGTGCGTTTTTGTGTGGCTTAATTCGCCCCCCAAAAATGTATTTTCCTATGAATTAAGTCGTACCAAAATGTGTATTTTCACAAGAATTAAGCCACACAAAAATGCACAAATACGCACAAAATCTGCTCAAAACGTTTTTGTGCATATTTGCACGGATTGAGTGTGAGATTGTGTTGACTGCAACACATAGCATGTTTTCATTTCCCACAATACATTTGATTAGTAATAGAGTTACAGTAAATAAAACAGTCCCATAAGAGCTTATTTTTACAAAGTAAAATGTAAAACAGAATGGTATCAACCTGCAAGATGCGGTCAAATGATTTGCTGCTGATAAACAGGCATAACACAAACTCATCATTACACTATTGTCTTTCTAAATTAAATCAACCTCTTCACCCTCCTTATCATTCAGTTAAGCCTAATTTAAATTAATTTATGAAGTAACGTGCACAATTATCTCCCATTCATCCATTTGTCATTCATTCAGTGAGGAAAGAGAGAGTCATTAGTGCCTGGCTGGGTACCAACGTCCTACAGCGGATTAAATTGGGAATAGGTTAAAAAACGGGTATAAAAACAAACAAAAACGGGTAACAAGGCATAGAATACTTTTCTATTTGTGATTTTAAAATTCTGACAAATGAGCAGTGTAAAATACAAACATTGAGGAAAAGTCAGGGAGCAGGACATAGGTTTATTTGGGGTCTGATTCTAGTGTTAAAAGGCAATTCCGCAACTTTTCAACCTCATATTCATCCTCTCCAGCACCAAAACAGTGTCTATATTTGTGAAAACAGCACGTTTCTATGATCTGTAGTTAAAAAGACAAGAAGAAAAGTCTTTACAAAATGTGACATAAAAGTAAAACCTGTGATTTTCAGCTGCAGTGAGTTTCTAGTTTCCAGTCCAATGGAGTAAACCCAGTGATTTCCACCTGCAGTGAGTTTCTAGTTTCCAGTCCAATGGAGTAAACCCAGTGATTTCCACCTGCAGTGAGTTTCTAGTTTCCAGTCCAATGGAGTAAACCCAGTGATTTCCACCTGCAGTGAGTTTCTAGTTTCCAGCCCAATGGAGTAAACCCAGTGATTTCCACCTGCAGTGAGTTTCTAGTTTCCAGTCCAATGGAGTAAACCCAGTGATTTCCACCTGCAGTGAGTTTCTAGTTTCCGGCCCAATGGAGTAAACCCAGTGATTTCCACCTGCAGTGAGTTTCTAGTTTCCGGCCCAATGGAGTAAACCCAGTGATTTCCACCTGCAGTGAGTTTCTAGTTTCCAGGCCAATGGAGGGGATTTTATTCCTCCCCACACCACTGCAAATCTGATTATGTTTGAAAATCACTGGTTTTAAAATGTTTAAACTTTTAAATTAGGTCTTCGAGGATAACTTTTTAACTTTATATTTTTCGAAATGCACAATTTTCACATATGATCTTAAATTATTTTTACGGCTGCAATGGACCTTTAAAGGTCGTTTTTTAAATTCATTGTAAAGACTGGAATGGAATAAATGGAACGGTATCAAACACGTAATTTATTTATTCAATTTTAGCCATAAAAATGAACCCTTCCTCCTATAGCTCTTCCCACCAGCCTCCTCTGGGAAATGTCTCTGTTCTGGTAAAAGAGAAGTAGATAGTATCACATCTTGTTTCTGTTGTATCTACATGTATCTACATTAAACCACAGGTTGTGTTCTTGAGACTGATGGGGAAGAGTAGGGTGGAAAGGCTTTTGCAACACTTCTTTAGTTAGCACAACCTTGTGACTAATTTAACTTCCTGTTTGAGATACTTGGGAGAAATTCAATGTTATCTTTCTACCTTCCCAATACCTTCCCCCATGTCTCATATTCACTGTTATCTTTCTACCTTCCCAATACCTTCCCCATGTCTCATATTCACTGTTATCTTTCAACCTTCCCAATACCTTCCCCATGTCTCATATTCACTGTTATCTTTAAACCTTCCCAATACCTTCCCCATGTCTCATATTCACTGTTATCTTTCAACCTTACCAATACCTTCCCCCATGTCTCATATTCACTGTTATCTTTCTACCTTCCCAATACCTTCCCCATGTCTCATATTCACTGTTATCTTTCAACCTTCCCAATACCTTCCCCCATGTCTCATATTCACTGTTATCTTTCAACCTTCCCAATACCTTCCCCCATGTCTCATATTCACTGTTATCTTTCAACCTTCCCAATACCTTCCCCATGTCTCATATTATTTAGTGTACAGTTCAGAGATGGCTTGATGTGGTGAGCAGCATAGAGTGTATAGTCCTTTAGTCTCTATGGACCAGATGGTAGTGTACAGTTCAGAGATGGCTTGATGTGGTGAGCAGCATAGAGTGTATAGTCCTTTAGTCTCTATGGGCCAGATGGTAGTGTACAGTTCAGAGATGGCTTGATGTGGTGAGCAGCATAGAGTGTATAGTCCTTTAGTCTCTATGGGCCAGATGGTAGTGTACAGTTCAGAGATGGCTTGATGTGGTGTGCAGCATAGAGTGTATAGTCCTTTAGTCTCTATGGGCCAGATGGTAGTGTACAGTTCAGAGATGGCTTGATGTGGTGAGCAGCATAGAGTGTATAGTCCTTTAGTCTCTATGGGCCAGATGGCCAGTTGGTGAGGGCTACAGCATGGGGAAAGAAACTGTTCAGATGGGGGTCTATAACATCCAATCACATAGGTTTACAGCATCTGACAGATGCAAAATCATCGCTACTAACTCAAACTTCCTTGGTTTAAATAAAGACCATTTCTGTAAAGATAAAAAAGTATATAACTTATAAATCATGAGCCTCATCTTGAAGAGTCACCTGTGACAGTATTCATAAAGAGTAGGAGTACTGATCTGGGATCAGTTTAGCCTTTTAGATCATAATGAAACAGATTAAATGGACAGGGAGGACCTGATCCTAGATCAACACTCCTCCTCTGAGACACTGCCTTTATGAATAAGGTCCCAGGAGTCACCAGAACCAACTGGAAGTCGCTCTGGATAAGAGCTTCTGCTAAATGATTAAAATGTAAATGTGGTATGAGTCACCAGGACCAAGAAACCAAACACATGGTGTTGTAAAGTCTAGTTACAGCAGGACCAACTGGAAGTAAGTGGATAAGAGCTTCTGCTAAATGACTAAAATGTAAATGTAGTATGAGTCAGCAGGACCAGGAAACCAAACACATGGTGTTGTAAAGTCTAGTTACAGCAGGTGGTTACTGCCATCTAGTGGAAGATACCAATAAAACACTTGATTATCAGGGTAGGGAGACGGCTGAGCTGAAACTGAAAATAAATGTTTATTTTGTATAGGATCCATTTTGAGATGACAGATCAGAAAACAGTATATGGAGAGAATTGAAAAATAAAGTAAGTATTTCTGAACAATAATCTGAACAATAGTCTATTCTAAAAGACAGAGTAAGAGAATGAATACCTGGAATGAGATATTACTAGTTAGTAGAACTGCTACTTGAGCTGAGTTGCTGACAGACAGCAGTTTTCAAAGTGGAAACTAATCAGTAGGTCTATGTGTTATCAGGTAGGCCATTATCATTGTCATTATGGAGACACCTATTTTACAACCCTTATTCCATAAAACATATTAACGCTGTAGAACTGATGCACATCAAGAAATAAGGCGACAAATCACAGGAAAACTACTTTAGGCGCTCTACAGCACGTTAGATACATTCTGTCGGAGGTGGTTTAAACTGCATTCTAATGTCGACTTTGCTTATGGAAAACCATATCATGCCAAGGTTTTTACACATGCTCAGTTCTTGGGTTTCGTGAGTGTAAATTTTGAAAATGGAAGTTATGGAACTCCATCATGTGCTTCTGTTATGAGAAAAACCTCCTCAATGAAACTGACATTAAATGTGGAGAATGATAGATCTGTTGGCCATCAAGTAGCCTATTCATTGTTATGCCTGTCTAGGCTACTGTAGCCTGCCATTTTATACTAGAAATATGTTGAAATGACTGGAGTTGTTGCAAATCATTTTGTGCCACTTGTGTAGCCAACCTGGAGCTGGCAAACAGATGTAATAAATAGCCTTTAACTTCAGTTTATTGTTGTTGTAGCCTTGTGTTATTATGCAATTAATAATGGCCGTGTTTAGTTAATTCAATTGGAAGTTATCAAGTGTCACCATGGTCACATTTCTATCGCAATTGCTGATCAGATGTTAGAATGCATTAGATTGAAGGTAACAGTCAGCCAGATTAGGCTACAGGTAAATAAAATAACCTGGCTGTTGTTGACAAGCATGGACCTATTCAGTTCATATCCATGTTATTAATATTTGATTCATTGATTGAAATTACGACCCCATCCTCAGTAGCCTATTCCAGCAGGCTACTGGGCAACAGAAGCACTTCCTACCTCAAAATCGCCTTCCTATTCATGTTAAATAAATTAGTCTGTCAATTTGAACTAAGCAAGCTGCTAAATTGTTCAGTTTACAGCTTGCCTACATGTTGCCCAGGCTACTGGAGGCTATCTGAAATAAGATATAGGCCTATCAGGGGCTATGTTTTGGCCTAGTTTTCAGGCCTGGTGGAGTAGTCATTGGGCTAGAAAAAGTAATTGCATTAAATCATCTGACTGTTTGGATGTGTCTGTTAGTAAACTGTTTTATTTCTAAGAGATAATGAATAAAATATAACAATTGACCTTCAATAATTAGTTGTCACTGTGTTACCCACAACCAACATGCTGCATCTCTGTTTAGGGGTCAGTGGTCTAAAATGAGTCTCTCTGGGGAGAGAGAGGAGGGGGGCCCTGCCTCTAAAATGAGTCTCTCTGGGGAGAGAGAGGAGGGGGTCCCTGCCTCTAAAATGAGTCTCTCTGGGGAGAGAGAGGAGGGGGGCCCTGCCTCTAAAATGAGTCTCTTTGGGTGAGTTGACAATATTGTTTAAGAATTTATATTCCAAAACGCTATATGCAAAAAAAAAATACATTTGTGTTTTTTCATCAGAAATGATTGCTTCAATATAATGTTATAGATTTTAGATGTGCATGAAAATGAGTTTTTTTCCAAAACGCTTTATATCTGTCAGAAGGGAACCGATGTGGATGTGGTGGAGGAGTCAGGTGCAGGACACAGAGGTTAAGTCCAACAGACTTTAATAATCTAAAGTCAACTGACCAAAAATATCACGCCCTCGACACAACAAGAGGCAAGGGAGAATTACGCAAACACGCGTAAACACTAAACATAAAACAAACAGAGTGCAAACATGTAGCTCCGAACAACATGACAGTGAAAACAACACACAATAATACTAACACAAAACAAGGAACTTAAAGGGCACGCAATCAACACACAATTGGCCACAGGTGATACAGACAGACAAAAGCAATCGACTGCAGAAACATAGAGCGGTGGCAGCTAGTACTCCGGGGACGGCGCTCGCCGAAGCCTGCCCGAACCAGGAGGAGGAGCAGTCTCGGCCGAAACCGTGACAGTACCCCCCCCTTGACGCGCGGCTTCAGCCGTGCGCCGACCCCGGCCTCGGGGACGGCCAGGAGGACGCGGACCCGGGCGCGTGGGATGCCCATGGTGAAACTCAGTCAGGAGGGATGGATCGAGGATGTCCCTCCTGGGCACCCAGCACCGTTCCTCCGGACCGTACCCCTCCCACTCCACGAGATACTGGAGACCACTCATCCGGCGCCTTGAGTCCAAGATGGTCCGGACCCTGTACGCCGGGGCCCCCTCGATGTCCAAAGGGAGCGGAGGGGTCTCTCCTATCTCATCCTCTTGGAGTGGGCCAGCTACCACCGGCCTGAGAAGAGACACATGGAACGAGGGGTTAATATTTTTATACTCTATAGGCAATTGTAACCTGTAACACACCTCGTTCAATCTTCTCAGGACTTTGAAGGGCCCCACAAACCGCCGACCCAGCTTCCGGCAGGGCAGGCGGAGGGGCAGGTTTCGAGTCGAGAGCCAGACTCGATCTCCCGGTGCGTACACCGGTCCCTCACTGCGGTGGCGGTCGGCGCTCGCCTTCTGTTGACGGATGGCACACTGCAGATGGACATGGGCAGCGTCCCACGTCTCCTCCGAGCGCCGAATCCACTCGTCCACCGCAGGGGCCTCGATCTGGCTCTCGTGCCATGGTGCCAGGACCGGCTGATAACCTAAAACACACTGGAAGGGTGTTAAATTGGTGGAGGAGTGGCGGAGAGAGTTCTGGGCCATCTCTGCCCAGGGGATGAACCTAGACCACTCCTCCGGCCGGTCCCGGCAATAGGACCTCAAAAACCTACCCACATCCTGGTTGACACGTTCCACCTGCCCATTACTCTCTGGGTGGTACCCCGAGGTAAGGCTTACCGAGACCCCCAACCGTTCCATGAACGCCCCCCAAACTCTGGAGGTGAACTGGGGACCTCGGTCAGACACTATATCCTCGGGTACCCCATAGTGCCGGAAAACATGGGTGAATAGGGCCTCAGCGGTTTGTAGGGCAGTAGGGAGACCCGGCATGGGAAGGAGACGACAGGCCTTGGAAAACCGATCCACAACGACCAAAATGGTGGTATTCCCCTGGGAGGGGGGAAGGTCGGTTACGAAATCCACCGATAGGTGGGACCATGGTCGTTGTGGAACGGGCAGGGGATGTAGCTTACCCCTGGGCAAATGTCTAGGCGCCTTACACTGGGCACACACCGAGCAGGAGGAGACATAAACCCTCACATCCCTGGCTAACGTTGGCCACCAGTATTTCATGCTAAGACAGTGCAATGTCCGGCCAATACCTGGATGTCCAGAGGAGGGTGATGTATGAGCCCAATAAATAAGTCGATCACGAATCTCGAGCGGAACGTACGTCCGTCCCACAGGACACTCGGGGGGAGTAGGGTCGGTACGCAGTGCCCGCTCGATTTCTGAATCGTCCTCCCATACCACCGGAGCCACCAAACAAGACTCCGGCAGTATGGAAGTAGGCTCGTTGGACCTCTCCTCTGTGTCATACCGCCGGGACAGGGCGTCTGCCTTACCATTCTGGGACCAGGGATGTATGTGATCTTAAAAACGAACCGGGTTAGGAACATGTTCCACCTAGCCTGATGAGGGTTCAATCTCCTAGCTGCCCGGATGTACTCCAGGTTACGGTGATCCGTCAGAATGAGGAAAGGGTGTTGAGCCCCCTCAAGCCAATGCCTCCACACCTTTAGGGCCTGGACTACGGCTAACAGCTCCCTGTCCCCAACATCATAGTTACTCTCCGCCGAGCTGAGCTTCTTGGAGTAGAACGCACAGGGGCGGAGTTTAGGTGGCGTGCCGGACCGTTGTGATAGAACTGCCCCAATACCGGTCTCGGACGCGTCTACCTCTACTTGGAAGGGTAAAGAGGGATCCGGATGCGCCAGCACAGGAGCCGAGGTGAACAGGTTCTTTAGTTTGACAAATGCCCTGTCCGCCTCAGCCGACCACTGCAAACGCACCGGACCCCCCTTTAGCAGGGACGTAATGGGAGCTGCAACCTGTCCAAAACCCCGAATAAACCTCCGGTAGTAATTAGCAAAACCCAAGAACTGCTGCACCTCTTTTACAGTGGTTGGAGTTTGCCAATTACGCACAGCCGATACCCGGTCTACCTCTATCTCCACGCCAGACGCGGACAACCGATAACCCAAAAAGGAGACGGACTCCTGGAAGAACAGGCATTTCTCTGCCTTGACATACAAGTCATGCTCCAACAGTCGTCTCAACACTCGGCGCACCTGGGCTACATGCTCGGCTCATGTAGAAGAATACACTAGGATGTCGTCGATGTACACCACTACACCCTGCCCATGCATGTCCCGGAAAATCTCGTCAACAAAGGATTGGAAGACTGAAGGAGCATTCATTAACCCGTATGGCATGACGAGATACTCGTAATGACCCGAGGTGGTGCTAAATGCTGTTTTCCATTCATCCCCCTCCCTAATGCGCACCAGATTGTACGCGCTCCTGAGATCCAACTTTGTGAAGAACCGCGCTCCGCGTAATGACTCCGTCATCGTCGCAATCAGTGGAAGTGGGTAACTGTATTTCACTGTGATCTGATTGAGACTACGGTAATCAATACACGGGCGCAATCCCCCGTCCTTCTTCTTCACAAAGAAGAAACTCGAGGAGACCGGAGAAGTGGAGGACCGTATGTATCCCTGTGCCAAGGACTCGGCTATGTAAGTCTCCATAGCCGCAGTTTCCTCTTGAGACAGGGGATACACATGACTCCGGGGAAGAGCTGCTCAGGTCTGGAGATTTATCGCACAGTCCCCCTGTCTATGAGGAGGTAGCCGTGTTGCCCTCGATTTGCTAAACACGAGTGCTAAATCCTCATACTCAGGGGGAATGGGCAGTGCGGGCACTTGGTTCGGACTCTCTACCGAGGTCGCCCCTATGGAAACACCTAGACATCTCCCTACACACTGGGCAGACCACTCCATAAGAGCCCTCTGTTGCCACGCTATGGTAGGATCATGGGTGCTTAACCAGGGAAGGCCCAACACCACTGGGTACGCAGGAGAGTCAATCAGATAGAACTGAATGATTTCCTCATGACCCCCCTGCGTCGTCATCGTCAGCGGTGCTGTGACATCCCTGATCAGACCCGACCCCAACGGCCGGCTGTCTAATGCGTGGACAGGGAATGGAACTTCTACCGGCCGAAGGGGAATTCCTAACCTAGCACAAAATGCCCGATCAATAAAGTTCCCAGCTGCGCCTGAATCTACTAGCGCCTTATGCTGGGAATGAGGTGCCACCTGTGGAAATCTCACAGGAATACTCATGTGACCAACAGAGAGCTCTGGGTAAGTGGGGCGCCTACTCACCTGAAATGACTCCCCAGTGTGTGGCCTGCTGTCACCTCTCCCAGGAGACCCTCCCCAGCACCTGGCCGCGGTGTGTCCTCCACGACCACAGGTGGTGCAGGGGATGGCCTCCCTCGGGTTCCCTCTCCTCCTCTCTCTAGCACCAGCACCCCCGAGCTCCATAGGAATCGGCTCGGAGGTGCTGGAGGGTGGAATGGACGACCCCCACTCGGGACGTCCGCGGGTAGCCAGCAGGGTGTCTAGACGGATGGAGATGTCCACCAACTGGTCGAACGACAGGTTGGTGTCCCTGCAGGCCAGCTCACGACGAACGTCCTCTCGTAGGCTACACCGGTAGTGGTCGATGAGGGCCCTCTCATTCCACCCCGCATCCGCTGCTAGTGTCCGGAACTCCAGTGCGAACTCCTGTGCGCTCCTCTTCCCCTGTCGGAGGTGGAATAGACGCTCTCCCGCCGCTTTCCCCTCAGGTGGATGATCGAAGACAGTCCTGAAGCGGCGGGAAAACTCTGCGTAGGTGATGGTTGCGGCGTCTATTCCCCTCCATTCGGCGTTGGCCCACTCCAACGCCTTGCCGGAGAGACAGGAGATGAGGGCGGAGACGCTCTCGTATCCCGAGGGCGCCGGGTGTATAGTGGCAAGGTAAAGTTCTACCTGCAGGAGGAAGCCCTGACACCCGGCTGCAGAACCGTCATATGCCCTCGGGAGCGAGAGCCGAATGCCACTGGGTTCCGGTGCTGAGAGAGGAGGACTGGCCGTTGGTGCTGGGATGGCGTGAGAAGGCGTGGGCACCTCCCGATTCACCAAACGGCGCAGTGTGTTGGACACCTCGTCCATGGCGGCCCCGAGTTGCCGGATCATGGTGTCCTGGTAATTGATCCGGTATTCCAGGGATTCGGGTGCCGCCACTGTTCCTGCTGACTCCATGTTGGTGTGTTGTTCTGTCAGAAGGGAACCGATGTGGATGTGGTGGAGGAGTCAGGTGCAGGACACAGAGGTTAAGTCCAACAGACTTTAATAATCTAAAGTCAACTGACCAAAAATAACACGCCCTCGACACAACAAGAGGCGAGGGAGAATTACGCAAACACGCGTAAACACTAAACATAAAACAAACAGAGTGCAAACATGTAGCTCCGAACAACATGACAGTGAAAACAACACACAATAATACTAACACAAAACAAGGAACTTAAAGGGCACGCAATCAACACACAATTGGCCACAGGTGATACAGACAGACAAAAGCAATCGACTGCAGAAACATAGAGCGGTGGCAGCTAGTACTCCGGGGACGGCTCTCGCCGAAGCCTGCCCGAACCAGGAGGAGGAGCAGTCTCGGCCGAAACCGTGACAATATCCAATTATATCCAATGTTTAGCTGGAATGTAATGTTCGTATCCTGTATGTTTGACTGTGATATGTGGTTGTCTCACCTAGATATTTTAAGATGAATGCACTTACAGATGCAATATCTTAATTTTACCCAGTTTCTCACAGCAGGAAAATAATCCTGCAGCAACAGCAAATGTGCATTTTTATGTGGATTATAATTAAGGTGCATTTTTTGTAAGGGCTGATCCATTTTTCATTAGGGCAAATCAAGTCCGAAACTTTAAGTGGAATTTACCCACTTTAGAAGCCTTTATAAAGCCTTGTAGTGGTTTAATAATTTATTTAAACAATAAAAGCTAATTTACCAACATTTCTGAAAATGGATATATAGCGTTTTGGAATGAAACTCTCTTATGTTTCCCCATCTGAGTTCAGAGTAGATGAGAGACGTAATGTTTTTCTCTGTTGTGTTGAAGCCCAATCAAGCAGGAGAGACCAGCCTCCACTGTACCCAGCTGTGTGTCCATGAAGAGTGACCGGTCTATGATGGAACCTCTAAACTTTAGAGAGGGAGACTTTTCTACTGAACAAAGGTAAGAATAACTCATGGGTCATGGTCAGTGAGTTAAACAACACTGTCTCTAGTCATTTCTCCTCTCCCATTTTCCCATTTATTTTTGTTGTTTTCATAATCCATAGGCTAATTCTTTTTTCCATTTTCATAGTCCTGAATCAATATTAAACTAACACAACATTCCCTCCCTGTGTGTGTTTGTGTGTGTGTGTGTGTGTGTGTGTGTGTGTGTGTGTGTGTGTGTATGTGTGTGCACTCCCTGAATGAGGAAATGTAATCTCATGTTTTGTCCACAGAAACCAACAGGAGAGATCAGAGTCAGAGATTCTCAGTGGTCAGTCTTCCCAGAGTCATCAAACAGACCTGGCCTCCATATTCAGTGTATGTGGTCCTGTTATTTACATTTTTTTTTTTTTACCTCAAGTAAAGTTGTTTTGTCAATCATTCATTCATGTGTTTATGAGAAAGCATTTAGTCTCTTGCTTAACTTATTTACTTGATTTATTTCAGTTGCTTGAAGAGAATATTATGACATTTGTGAAGAACGAGCTGAAGATGTTCAAGAGGATTCTTAGTCCAGAACTCCCAGAAGGCTTTGAGAGTCAGAAGCAGGATAAGGAAGTGGTGGATGCTGAAGATGAGAAGCAGGAGAGCAGTGCCAGAGAGGGGGCTCTGAAGATCACACTGCACGTCCTGAGGAAAATGAACCAGAAGGAGCTTGCTGACACACTGGAGAAAAGTAAGAGCTGTCTGCCTCATGTTGAATGCTGTTTTATAACAAACATTTAAAAACTGTAGCTAAAGTACAGCTAAAGTAGCTGTGTAACTCAATGATATTGTAGCAGCCTTAACACAACACATAGTGACCTCATCAAGTAGCAGCAGGGATGTGTTGTGTGGATTCATTTAGACAGAGGAGAGAGAGAGAGAGAGACAACATTATTAATGCCATCAATAATACCAATAATGATATAAATCAGTCACACCAGTGTGTAATGAATTATGAAAATATTTACAGATTTATACAGACAAGAGAATAAATGATTATAATTTAAACTTTATAAGACAGTCTTAGAATACTGTAGGCATTATAACAGATGTAATATTAGTATCCTCTGTGTTATTTCTAGATTCAGATGAGCGTGCTGTGATTCTTCAACGTGAACTCAAATCTAATCTAAAGAAGAAGTTTCAATGTGTATTTGAGGGGATCGCTAAACAAGGAAACCCAACACTTCTCAATAAGATCTACACAGAGCTCTACATCACAGAGGGTGGAATCGGAGAGGTCAATATTGAACATGAGCTGAGACAGATTGAGACAACAACCAGGAAACAAGCAAGACCAGAGACTGCAGTCAAATGTAACGACATCTTCAAACCCTTAACTGGACAAGACAAACTTATCAGAACTGTGCTGACAAAGGGAGTCGCTGGCATTGGAAAAACAGTCTCTGTGCAGAAGTTCATTCTGGACTGGGCTGAAGGAAAAGCAAATCAGGATGTCCAATTTGTATTTTCATTCCCTTTTCGGGAGCTGAATTTGATGAAAAAGGACAAACACACTTTCATTGAACTTCTCAGTCACTTCTCAATGGAAACCAAAGAATCAAGAATCTCCAACTACGACAAGTACAAAGTTCTGTTAATCTTTGATGGTCTGGATGAGTGCCGACTGCCCCTAGACTTCCAGAAGAACAAGATCTGTTGTGACGTCACAGAGTCAACCTCAGTGGATGTTCTGCTGACAAATCTCATCAAGGGAAATCTGCTTCCCTCTGCTCTCCTCTGGATAACTACCCGACCTGCAGCAGCCAATAAGATCCCTTCATGGTGTTTTGACCAGGTGACAGAGGTACGAGGGTTCAATGACCCACAGAAGGAGGAGTACTTCAGGAAGAGATTCAGTGATGAGGACCTGGCCAGCAGAATCATCTCACACATAAAGACATCAAGGAGCCTCCACATCATGTGCCATATTCCAGTCTTCTGTTGGATTTCTGCAATAGTCCTTGAACACATGTTGAGTACAGACCAGAGAGAAGAGATGCCCAAGACTCTGACTGAGATGTTCATACACCTTGTGGTGTTTCATACCAAACAGAAGAATGAAAAGTATCTTGGGAAAGAAGAGACAGTTCCACACTGGAATAAAGAGAGCATTCTGTCACTGGGAAAACTGGCTTTTCAACAGCTTATGAAGGGCAATCTGATTTTCTATGAAGAAGACCTGAAAGAGGCTGGCATTGATGTCAATGAAGCCTCAGTGTACTCAGGATTGTGCACACAGCTCTTTAAACAGGAATGTGGGCTGTACCAGGACAAGGTGTACTGCTTCGTGCATCTGAGCATTCAGGAGTTTCTGGCTGCTGTATATGTGTTCCTCTCATTCATCAACAACAATGAGAATCTAATGGCCGAACCTCAATCAACGTCCAGCAACTTTTCTGTGAGGATCAGACAGAAGCGTAAAGTTACTGTCTACAAGAGTGCTGTGGATAAAGCCTTACAAAGTGAGACAGGAAACCTGGACCTGTTCCTCCGCTTCCTTCTGGGCCTCTCACTGGAGTCCAATCAGAAGCACTTACGAGGTCTGCTGACAAAGACAAGAAGCAGCTCACAGAGCCATGAAGAAACAGTCAAGTACATCAAGGAGAAGATCAGGGAGAATCCCTCTCCAGAGAGGTGCATCAATCTGTTCCACTGAATGAATGAACTGAATGACCATTCTCTAGTGGAGGAGATCCAAAGCTACCTGAGATCAGGAAGTCTCTCAGAAGAAGAGAATGGTCAC